>NC_056730.1:121350451-121502951 GCF_019279795.1 Protopterus annectens | reverse complement strand
TTTAAAGCTAGCTACTAGACAGATATACTAGGAGACCATTGAGGAGCCTAGACAAACTTCCCATTTGCAACTAAGCACTATATGGCTAACTGACTTGCTCAGTTATACAACTTCAAGCTAAGAGAATCAAATGCTGCACCAAAGGGAGTAGCTTAGCTCATTCCTCATCAGTACTGAATGCTAGACTCTACAGAAGTTCACAAATAGCATGGAGTGACTCATTAGTACTTTGTCAGAAATGTGGGTGGAGCTATTCAAAATATAAACCAATTGTAATTGAAGTACTGGATATTGTAAAATCTATAAACGAACTGGTAGCGGGATCTTTAGAAAAGGGATAGAGCAAATTACAAAGAAAGAAAGAAATGGAATCTGTGTACAGAATAATGTTCAGGAGGAGGGGAGTGAGGAATAAAAGAAAGGCAGTAAATGAGCAAATTATGTAATACTGCAGTGAATCAATATTTTTAAGGAGAAAACATGTATACCTGTCATTGATTAATTGGTGATTTAATAAATATGTTTTAGAAAAAAGGCCCTATTGCAAATTATTATTATGTATATGTCAACACTGCCTTTCATAAAATACCTGGCTGTATAACATTGTGCAGGCTATCTGTAATATACTTATGGCATACAGACTAGTACAGCAATATTATTGTTTCTTCTGCCCTGCTCTAGCTATAATTGCTATGGTTATCTTAGCTAATGGCTTGTGATGCAGACAGAGGGCCCACTACACATATGAGCCCTGTCCCCTGTTTATCCTGCTGTACATTCATATACCACTGAGTTATGTTGTGCAAGAAGCAAGGTGTCACAGAAGCAAATAAGGCATGTAAAGCAGATAATAAGCCAGCAGAATAATCAATCACTGGGCATGCAATATGCAAACATGATGTTCCAGAATTAGTAGTGTAACAACAACGGCACCACTGAAAGAGAAAGAGGTGGTAAAAGATGGATTCCACCTAGGGCAAGCAAGTAAACTAAGTTTAAGTGAAAAGGATGCCACTAGACAAAGCAGGTACACTAAGGAGGTGGGCAGCTACTATATCCTTTGCCATCATATGGGTAGGGCTGCACTCTGTAGACAATACTGCAATTCGCATGGAAGGGATATACCTCTGCTACGCACTTTGCAGTGATGGCCTTGATATACACAGTGGCGGGTAAGTATGGTGAAAACATATATCTGAAGTCACTGATATACCTTCAGGAAATTTTAATGTCTTCACTTCATAGACAATCATTACTAAGAAACAGTGTTTACAGTAAATCTTTCATCAAAATATTTTTCTCTGCAATAAATTAATTTTTCAGGAATCCCTCCCCAAACTAGGGATGTAATTATGCTCCAAAATGGAACTGCTTCATAGCAGATGAAGAGGAGTGCATTTGTTCTGATCCAAAGTATTTTGCTGTCTCCCTATAAAGCAGTATTAGAAAATTATTATAACAAGATTATCTACACACACACACGCGTGCACGCACACACACACACACACACACACACATATATATATATATATATATATATATATATATATATATATATATATATATATATATATATATATATACATATACATATATATATATATATATATATATATATATATATATATATATTTATATGGGTCTACTTTACATAATCAAACATCCAAATGCTCGACTTTCATATGGTCGAGACCATATGATCGAACATTTGAATGTTTAAAAATGTGAAAAAAAAAGAAATAAACAAAAAAAAGAAATAAACAGTGCTAGCAGGGTTCAAGCCCCCATGCACCTCCCACACCCCCTGCTATTTAAATATACCAACTATGAGATCGCACTACATTGCGATAAAGGGAAATCTTCCCATTCCGTGCTCTATGGAGATTCCCATTCAGACCAGTCAAGCTTTTAAAAGTTCGATCATATGGTCTCAGCCATATGAAAGTCAAGTAAAATAAATTAGATTCACTGTGTTGCAGTTAGCTCTGGTTCTGAAACAATCCATTCATGGTAGACCTCAATCCCTCTCTTAACTAACTAAATGTAGCACCTGCTGCAGTATTTTATCCCTTTTCTTCAGCTGTATATCTCTACCATGCTCGACATAAATACATTCTGCTCTGCATTGCTGCCTCTACCCACATCATGACTTATCCTCATGCCACTCCTCCATCCCTTTGTGATTAATACCTTATAGTTCCACAAGTCTCCATCTGTCACACAAAGGCAAGTATAAGGGATTTAGCAAGATATGGCTCAGGTATGTCAATAAATAAATAAATACATGAAATATTTTTGTATGCTCAACAATCCCCAATAAATGCAATTAAATAGACAGTGTAAGCTCAAATGTGGCACTAAAACTTAGAGGTGATGCATGTCCAGGTATTAGTCATATGCTTTTGCCTATCATTATTTTGCTGTGAGCAGAAAATCAAGAAGACATATGTTTGTCAATAATTTTCTAATGCTCTATATTCTTTGGAGCCATTTATATGTCAGAAGTACACATAATCATTGTTTTAATACATTAGTTTAACTAAACAATAAGACAATTAAAAGACTTTTTTAGCCTTTAATTTTATTTAATTTTGAGCTCCAGGTAATTTTTGTCCAACCTGTTGGTAGTCAGGAATGTGACATCTTATTAAATGACTGCAGGTGGGTATGAATGATTTAATAAGGTCCAAAGCCTGACATAGGTCGGGACAAGCCAGTAGTACAGGACGGAAATGGATATGCAGATGTAATAATGCACAAAATCTAATTGAATAAGAGTCTGACTTCAGTGGTAAGCAGAGAAACAGTGCAGTATATGTTTCTTAAGAGACAGATGAGATTAAATCGGGAATTTTCAATGTTATAGGAGTAAAAAAAACATCAAAGGCCAAGCCATAAGTCAAGGTACCTGAAGGGTTATTAGTTTCAGCCATCACAGTATGTCATAATGATACATTCCAGCTACATAGACTACCTGTGCAGCCGAAGTGTTTGTACACAGCATTATTTTGTAGTTTGAACATTAGTAGTCAGCTGTTTGTACTGAAATCATTTAACATTGACCTAACAGTGCTAAATGTAAAGGGCTATATAAATCACTAACTAGAAATGATGTTTTCTTTCATGAAAAATGGTCACATAACTACAGTTGTAAGAACTTTTGAATATGCATGGTAATCTTGTTAATACAAACAAGGCAAATAATTAGATTAAAAATGAACAGCATTTTGTTTGTGTTCTGTTGCTCAACTGCTTATGCACTTAAATGCTAAATTTGCTTATTTTATTTTATATTTATCGGAGTAGTGCACTGGTCTCAATGGACCATTTGCAGTCACAGCCCAGATGGGGAACCACATAAATGAACAAAACATAATTAATGATATAACAATATGTTATAAAAGATACACTTATTTACAGATGTAAAATATGCTACAACATTTTGTTCAAAAAGCAATTTACAAAGTCAAAATATGCATGAAGAAATGGAATTCTGCTTAGAAGAGCTTTTTGGATAAGATGTAGTCATAACAGCTGAGATGGTTTATGCTAAATTCTGTGTGTGTGTACTTTTTTATTATTCCAAGTAAGCTCACACCCTCATACTGTATGCTTTGTTATGTATTATCTAGTGCATGTAACAGCAAAGACTGAACTTAGATGTCAAGCACCTTAAAAATAGTGAGCACGAAATTTTAAAGCATAAGGAATAAGTGAAAAACTAAGGACAATGTATAAGAAATAGTATAATTCCTACACAGTAAAATAATGCAAATTATATTTTGATGTTCTTTGATTTATTCTAAGACATGCCAATCATAATAATGCTAATGGTCATAAATAAGAAAATGATATGAGGGCTTTTGCTTTAAGTTTGTAGAAGTTCTATCAAAACGTTATTATTTCAAGAGTGTTTATCATGAAAGAACTCATTTGACCTTAAGTTCTACTCCTGGAAGATTGGCAAATTTTGCTAAACAATGTTACCCTTCAGGAAAGCTTTCTTTATACAGTAGGAAATTCTGAGCATGGCTGAGCCCTGGATTTAATGCTAACAGGAAGTAAAATTAAACTGATGCTTCCTTTTCAGAGGATTGAAGTGTGTTGTTATAAGCTGCTGGGAACAAAGCTAGCCATGCCTTTGGATTTTAATGGGACTGCAGATATTTTGTATATGTGTGTACATTATAGGATGATTTAATATCAGTTCTTTAGAAGTGAAGAAGGTGGATGACTGGCATACCACATAGGCTTGTTGTAAATGTGGCAGAGCTGAGAAAGAGTGGCAATAGCTGAAATAGCTAGACAACACAGTTGTATACTGATTAAACATTTCTACCTTAGAACTCTAGGGTCTGGGGTCAATTTCTCAGCGATGTCACTGTCTATAGGGTATTCAGATATTTTACCTTTATATATGTGTGCCTTGGGGGTTTCTCTGTGTACATTAGTTTCTACCTACCTTTCAAAGATAAGGGTAGCTGATGCTATGCTCACACACGCACACACACACACAAAATTTATAATTTATGCTTCCTAACAGAAGATTGACAGCAGCATTTCTGAGTCCCAGAACACTGAAAACTGATATGTGATCACAGATAAATAAAATGAATATTGAAATTGTTGCAAATTACTGGTATGCAACTTAAGGCATTCCCCTGCATCTATAAAGGACTGGTCAATCCTTGATATTTATCTGTCTGTCTATATTCACCTATTTATCTATATCTATCTATATCTGTATATGTATATGTATATGTATATGTATATGTATATATATATATATATATATATATATATATATAAAAATACATATATATATATATATATATATATATATATATATATATCTATATATACATTTAGATACATATATATTATATATATATCATATATATATATATATATATATATATATATATATATATATATATATATATATATGTGTGTGTGTGTGTGTGTGTGTGTGCGCATTTAAAGAGAGAGAGCAACAGAAAGAAATAAAGACACAAATAGTATAGATAGAGATACAAATATATTAATTTTGATATCACCATACTATATAGTAAAGGTTATGCTTTCAGATTTGGGAATGACAATCTTAGCTTTATAGGATAAATGATAACTTTCACACTTCAATGGTATATAGGATTGTTTATTTATATATATATATATATATTTTTTTTTAAATACGTATTGATGCTTGGTGTCTACTATATGAAATAAAGGTCTGAGAAGTTTCAAGTTAAAGCTAAGTTTGATAATCTTAAAGTACAGCATATTTCATATATCACATGAATTTACAGCTTAACTAAATAACTACACAATGTAAAGCAACAAAGAACAAAGACTATGGTGTAGGTAAACCGGTCCTCCAAAAAATAAATCATACAATATCACAGTCAAAGGAGGCAGTGGAACACAGCAGTAAAATTCAAGAATTTAATCCCAGAACAAACAGTAGAACAAACAGTAAGTGCTTTCGCAGCAGCAGCTGCTTCATCAGACAAATAAAGATCCAAACTGTAGTACTTTTAAACAGCAAAGCAGCCAATTAGCATGCAAATACAATTAGGAATTAACAACAGCCCTTAAAGCCACACCAAAAATGCAGCTCAAAGCTCATTGTATAAATACAAAAACATTTAATTCATAAAAACATATAAAGCATTTCATTCAACAGCCAAAAAATGCAGCTCAGAACTCATTATATAAACATGAAAACATTTCATACATAAAAGCATATAAAACATTTCATTCATAAAAACATTATAAAAATACTGAACATAATTAATATCTATCTGGCTAATAGCCAATTCATTAAAACTGGTTTAATAGAAAATTTATCATTGAGGCCTTTGCCCATATTAGCTTTCATTCTAATAATCCAGTTCAATTCTTTGCTTTCTACCTTAGTTCTATGTGCCCCCCCCTTATACCCATACTGACTGTTTCAACAACCATAAACTTAAAATTGTGCTGAGCACCTAGTAACATGATGTGCCTAGATAAAGCATTAGTCTCAGCTCTCCTGGAGATATCATATTGATGCTCCCTCATCCTGTCTCATAGCCTTCGTGTTGTCATCCCAATGTAGAAACAGTAACAAACCATGCAGTAGGCTAAATAAGCTAGATTCACTGTGTTACAGTTAGCTCTGGCTCTGAAAAACATCATTTTATGCATATCTGGATGTTCAAATGCAGCACTACTGTCAATCAAATGACAGTAGTTACATGCCTGACAAGGAAATGTACCAATATTAAGCTGTGTATCAGTATTGGAGTTAAACATGGGATAACATAGCAATTTCTTAAGTGATCTCTTATTCTTATACATATAGCCCGGGGCTTCTCCTACTATTGATTCCACTCTCTCATTGGATCTAAGTATAGCCCAGTGTTTAGCATAGATGTCCTTCAACAATCTAATGTTGCTGGCCTAAGTAACTGGTACTCTCAGTTTACAGTTGGTCACTTTCTGTTTGCAAAATTGAGTGGGTGAAGAGAAATATGGCTTACCCTCCTGAGTTCTAGATGTATATGCTCGAGCTGTAACCGAGCTAATTTCTTTCTTATTATAACCCCTCTCAAGGAATCGCTGTTCCATATGTTTCAATTCACAAGAGAAGGTGGAGTCACCTGCTGTCAATCTGGATGTTCTTAACATCTGCGCTGTCACAACATTATTAAATCCATCAGAGTCACGCTTACTACTACATATCTACTTCCCTCTCTATTATTTGGTTCTCCCATCTTGACTAACTTCCAGACCACCCTAAAATCTAAAGTAGGACAGTGTTACAAGTTAGCTAGATTCGCAGCTCATAAGAGTCGCAGAACACATCACTGTTCTGCACTAAAAACTGTAAGTTGGCTAGAATTATACCATCAGATAAATTATACCAAACTTCTTTTAACACATAGAACTATATTTAAACTTACTTCCTGCCTAGTTACAAGTACAGTTCTGTACCACTACCTGCCATGTCATCACCTTCAATCTTCTATCAAAAATCTGTTTGACATCTATAAGTCTTACAAAACCTGTGGTCAAAATCAGTACTCACACTGTGTAGCAAAAGTCTGGAATGAAATCCCTGTACCACTCAGGGTAATATGTAACATTCATTTATTTAAGCTGCAGCTAATAGGATTCTTTTCTATCTCCTGGTTTTGTACATGTTGCTATCCTGGCTAAAAGGCATCTCCTTCTCCTTTAATACTACTAGCATCTTATCTCTCCTTTTTCTTGTTTTTATTTCTCCTACCTATATTTTCCTTACTCTTAATCTCACTTTTGTTCATTATTTCTCCTGCTCCCATATCTACCCCACTTATTATAGCTAGAAATACTTTTTCTCACTCCCCCCTCCCTTTTTCTCCTCCTCTTTATCCTGTTTGAAATTTTCCACTCTGACTTTCATTTATGAGTGAATAATAAACTCTCATACTTACAACATGTAAATACATTTCAGTGCTACATGATATTGTATTTATATTGTTTTAATGATGGTATACATATATTATTATACATGTCATGTGTATTACTATATGCACTAGTCTATATATTTGCAGTATATTTAAATATTATGTTAATTTTCACCTAAGTATATTTCTTTTCTGTTCTTTTATTTGTGGAGACTTTCTTCGCCAGCTTCCACTGAAAATGTATAAAATTATCCAGTCGTAATTTCCCAATAAACAAATGTCAATATATATATATATATATATATATATATATATATATATATATATATATATATATAAAAAATAAAATAAATATATAAATAAAAGTAAACTCTGTAGTGAATGAAATGTAAAATAGAAAAAAATAAAGGATGTAAATTATAACATAATTAAATGCAAACAAGCTACAAGTAATTATAAATGTAGTATACAGCAAAATTGGCAGTTTGCCAAACAAATAAATAAATGTCCAAGAAGCCAGGTTTCTTAGCAGAAACATCATGGCATAATTTATAAGAGTAACATTGGCAGCAAGTCCTAAATGTTGCAAAACTAGGCAAGGCTACATATGTTTACAATATGCAATTGCAATAACATGGCCCAAAAAGGTGAAACAAGAATAAAAACCCAGATGTTACTCCAAAACAAGATTTAGCTGACACCCACATGCAACCAAATTTTGAGTTGCTACAGCAACTGAAGCAACTCAGATGTGGTAAAAACAGACCTAATTGCCAAAAATCATCATACATAATGAGGACTTACACTGCCAGGATTCCACATGACTATAGCCAGTAAAACAGCCTTAATTGTGATGCAAACATTTGCAAATGCCAAGGATGACTGACATTCTTCAGGACCACACTTAGAATTAGCTAAGGAACACCACTGGCTAAACACTGGACAGAAAATACCCCAAAAAGTAAACAACCAACCGACTGCTCTAAAGAATATGTTGAACTTTAATGTAAAACTAAAGTGGACAAGAATCCAAGCTGATTTAGTGCTTTCATCTCCCTAACAGCCTGAACTTCATCAGGATTTTTCTCAGAAATGATACCAAGTGAACCACCCCCTCAGTTAATAACTGTATTAAATTTACACCTTGACAAATTGGTGCTGTACAGTATTGTTTCCAATGATTTATTTCAGTTTTTTAGGGTTAACAATCTGATTATACCAAAGATATTTTGTGTTCTCAAGATTCATTCAGATTTGGATATCCCCTCCTTTATATCCTATTGTGTGCGCTGGTGGTTCTTTTACCAAACCCCTGGCCACAATTGTTGACATCAAGCTGAAAAATGTATTGGTTAATGTACAGCACATCTTGAGAGATTATTGGGATTTCATTGACAAATGATGGCATATTCAGGTTGATAATGAGTGTTTACTGATAACTATGGAGACTAAGAACTTATTTTCAGTTATACGACACAACTGTGAGTTAAGAAGGTTTGGTGAAATTTTGGAACTGTACGATGTACTTACATGGATTTTGGAACTGTATGATGTACTTACGTGGATGTCACTCCATTCTTTATTGGTGGGAAAAAGAAGTGTTTTGTAAATTAATCACTTTGACAGATGTCTGACATATTTCAGGGACTTGGATAATATTTGTTTTTTTATTTTGAAAGGGGGATTCTGGCCATATAAAGGAACTCATCAGAGAACTGGAAAAGAGCACTACTTTTTTAAAATTTACCTACAAAAAAATAACCAACAAATTCACTATCTTGATGTGATCATTATTAGGGGCTACCAGGGCAATTTTGAAATGGCTATTTATCGGGCACCAACATTCAGTAATTCCTTTTTGTACTACAACAGTATTCACCCATGCACTAAAAAAGGGGGCTAGTTACGAGTCAGTGCATTAGAGTCTCAAGATTAACATCAGGGCATGAACAGTGTTTGATTGAATTTGACACATTGAAGGATATGTGTTGTGAAAGGGTTATCTTGATGACCTTTTAGATGTAAATATTAAAAAAGTGCTCAAATTGAAGTACGGGAGATACAGACACCCTCATTCAGTTGGGTTTGTAATATATCATTAACTCTCGCAGAAATACATGTCCTGATACATCCTACTCAGCTAGCAGATCTTCTAGTCATATGTTTTTACATTATTCTACAGATTCTGAAAATATTAAAACAATAATATGGAGAAATTGTAATATAGATTCATAGGTTCATAGGATGATACTAGGCTATTGGCCCGGAGGCCCATATAAGCCTAGCCAAGAATTTTGCCCATGTTCCCTCAAAGTCAGCACCTGTTTCCCCTGTCCAGCAGGGACACAGGTGGTATCCCCGGGGTATATTTTCTGTTTCCCATCCAGTCATCCAGGTTCCTCTTCAAGAGGGCTAGAGAGGTACTCAGCTTGACATAGAGAGAGAGTCTATTCCACAGATAGGGGAGTCTTTGGGACACAAATCTATCCCACCAACAAGTTCTATTAATGGCACAGACCAGGTTAAGGTCTTGCATGTGGGTTGCACGAGTGGAGTTTGTCTTACAGATATGCAGCAACTCCATCAAGGCTGGGTATGAAATGGCTTTGTATGCCAGACACAGGTCACCTCTGAGCAGTCTGT
This sequence comes from Protopterus annectens, assembly GCF_019279795.1. Taxonomy (NCBI): domain Eukaryota; kingdom Metazoa; phylum Chordata; order Ceratodontiformes; family Protopteridae; genus Protopterus; species Protopterus annectens. Next base: position 121,492,875 of record NC_056730.1, on the reverse strand, counting down.
ATGAGACTGAAAGACTGAAAATATCTTGGATGGGACTGATTCCTTTAGGGTGCTTTTCCTGATTTGCCTGATTTTATGTACAACAACAGAAGAAACATTAAGAGCATCTTAGAAAAACCCTTTATAAAGAGTATTCAATCTTTATATGGTAAATTTAGATGATTGCAAACAGTGTTCATTTACTGACAATGATGCAGATGGGGGGGGGGGGGTTGTACATTGTCAGTAAGTGGAAGAATCCCAGTTGGTGCAATTGTAGGTCTGAGAAGATTGTTTCCCTAGTCAGATGATGTTCTTGTTCTGCTTTCGATATATGAAAGACCAACAATGCTCTAAAAAGAGAATTTACCAACAGGATTACAATACTTGCAAGAAAGATGACAGAAGTGCTCTGGCCAGGCATTCTCTTTTTTCTAACAATTTCATTAAATTTAAGTTTTCAGTAATGGAAAAAAATCAACATTACGGTGTATAGTGGTGATTGGAATAACAAGTTGTTCATTGAAAGATAATCTGGCAGTTACAAACAGATGCAACAATACCACCAGGACTAAATGATTTTATTTCCATTACTGATGAATTAAAGAAATGTGGCTTGAATATTTAAATAGCAACAATCCATTGTAGTTTTCTTGGGGGTTCTATAATTATGCTTTTTTTATGGTTGTTGTTTTTTATCTATATTTGTTTTTAAATATGAATTGGTTTACTATGTCCGTTATTTTTAAACTTTATACAGTTATTAACTGAGGGGTGATTTGCTTGGTATTTAAATTGTAGAATGTCATTTCCAAGTACGATTGAAAGGACTAAACTTGTTAGAGTATTATGCACCTTGGTTTTACATCAAAGTTCAACATATACTTTACAGCAGTGGTCGGTTGTTTTCTTTTTTGGGTTATTAGTCTTGCACGACCTGCCAGAAGAGTTTGGTGTGTTTGTTGCCTGACTGATTGGTACTGGACAGCAAATAAAATAAATGCTGATGTACAATATCAGATACTACAGTAGCAATTCTATACAATGGAATGTTGAAATAATCTACAGCATTCAGATTTGAAAACATTTAGACCAAGAGGCCTCACAGAACCTGGCAAAATGCCTGTCAATGTCAGAATGTTAAAACTCACAGCAATGGCTGAAAATAGGAACTCCACCATAACTAAATAGCATGTTGAGGAAGAAAAAAAAAAAAAAAGAGCTGATGAACTATTATAATAAGCAGTATCACATGAGCGCCTACTTATAATGTTACAAATCAGAAATGGATTACAGTGTTGGCTTTTAAGACTTTTGGCTGAACTGTGCTGAATGGACCAGTAGCACAGTACTTATAGGTTCATAGGTTTATACTAGGCTATCTGCCCTAAGGCATTTATAAGCCTAGCCCAAAGTTTTGTGGCTTACGCCACCCCTTATGTTAAAAAATATTGTGCCCATTAGTTTGTTGTGCCTCTGTCCAGCAGTGACACAGAGATGATTCCCGGGGTAAACCTACGATCTCCCATCCACCGGTCAAGATTTCTCTTGAACAGAGCCAGCGGGGTGCTCTGCCTCACATGGACCGGGATTTTATTCCACAGCATAGGGAGTCTCTGAGTGACAAATCTATCCCTCCAGCATGTCTTATTTATATCCATGCTAAGGTTTAAGTCGCTTGCTCTAGTGGATCTGGTAGATTTGGATTTTTTGAGATGGAGCATGTCCATTCATTCCGGGTTGGACATGGCCTTGTATGTCAGGCACAGGTCACCTCTGAGCAGATGGTATGCGACTGAATAGAGCTGGAGTTTCTTCAGTCTGGCAGCATATGACAGATTTTGGAATCCCTTTATCCTTTTGGTGAGGAACTTTTGGGGTCTCTCCAATTGCTGCAGGTGTCGGGTGAGATACATCCCGAATGGGGCATTGTACTCGATCATTGGTCTGATAAGTGAAGAGTACAGGGGAGCAATGACCTCACTTGATCTGGATGTGAATCCCTTCATGATCAGGTGGGCAATGTAGAAGGTCTTTCTAACCACTTTAGCAATGTGAGTGTCAAAAGAAAGGCCACTGTCACCCTGGGTTCCCAGGTCCCTGATAACCTCTTCTGTGCTTAGTGGATTGCCACCTATATGGTAGCTTGGGGTTACCTTGTTTTTCCCGAAGAGTATGACTATACATTTTTTGGCATTTAACTTCAGGCCATGGCTCTGGTACCAGCTATCAGTTTCCGTGAAACCCCTCTGAAGGATATCTGTGTCCGATGTACTTTCCACTATGGCGTCATCTGCAAACTTTGTCAGCCATAGTCCTCCTATGTTTGCCTGTACTTCTGAGAAGTAGATGCCGAACAACAGGGGGCCAAGGACTGAGCCCTGTGGGACACCACTTGTGACAGGCTTGGAGTCTGACATGGTGCCAGCAACTCTAACTCTGTGGGTTCTGTCCTTTAGCCAGTTTGCAACCCATCTTGTGACATATGGGTTTACATTTAAGCTGGTAAGTTTCTCTATAATACCTGAGTGGGGTATTGTGTCGAAAGCTTTTGCAAGGTCAAGGTAGGCTGTATGGACTGCCTTTCCCTCATCAATGGCCTTGGTGACTGTTTCGAAGAAGTCGACCAAGTTCAAAAGGCATGATCTGCCCTTGACAAAGCCAAACTGGGTCGGGTCCAATGTCTGCAAGTCCCCTATGTCTTTGTTTATGAGTTCCATTATGATCCTCTCCATAGCTTTGCAGACCAGGCTTGTTAAGCTTATGGGGCAGTAATTACCAGGGTCCGTAGAGGCACCGCCTTTGTGGAGTGGGACCACAGTTGCCGTACGCCACTCCTTGGGCACGTATCCTGTGGTAAGGCTAAGATTAAACAGCTGCCTTATGTGCGGGTTTAGTTCCTCATTGAGTTCATGTAGCACACAGCCGGGGACACCATCCGGTCCCATTGATGCTGTGTTTTTAGCTTTAGAGAGAGCAGCTTTTACCTGCGCATTTGAGATGTCTGGGAGGCTACACTCCACTGGGATAGTTATCTCTCCTTTTGGGGGGGAGAGGGAGGTGGAGTTTGCACTGAACCTGTCTGCCAGTATGTTGGCAATGTCTGTGGGTTCAGTGATTTTTGTATCATTTTGGACTAATTCTGAGCATATCTGGGAGATTCCACCCAGGTTTCTAACATAGCTGAAGAAGGCCTTATGATTGTCTTTTGAATCTATGGAAATTTTTCTCTCAAAGTTGGCCTTGGATGATTTTATGAGTGCTCGTATTTTTTTACTAATAATGATCAAGGGTGTCTTCTCTTTTATGGATTTTGCTCTATCATGTAACAGCTTTCTCCTCTTATTGTAAAGTTTGTTTAAGGCTGGGGTCCACCAGACTGGACGTTTGCCCTTGGTGGAAAGAGTCTTGGTTTTATTAGGGATTGCCTGATCCATGCAGTCCTGGAGGTGTTCGTAGAAGGCATTTGTAAGGGCTTCCGCAGCTTGGGTTGTGGTTTCCACTGGCTTGGGGCCCTTGAAGGATACCACACCAGTCTTGAGTAGTGTGAAGTTTGCTTTAGAGAAGTTCTTCACTGTGGTCTTTTTTGTTTGGGGTGGGGGCGGGATGTGGATTTCCAGTGAGATTAGTTTATGATCTGATCTCACCAATGAGGGATATACTTCCGGTGTGGAGCATTTTGTCCCCATGTTTGTGATGATGAGATCTAGTATATTTTCTCCTCTTGTGGGAACAGTGACTAGTTGTTCCATGGCATTTGAATTTATGAACTCCAGGAACCTTTGGGCTAAAAAGTTGGGGCTTGAGTAATGTTCCCAGTCTATATTCGGGTAGTTGAAGTCACCCAATATAATGGTGTTTGGAGATACATTTATGCCCTCCAGTGTCTTCATGAAGGCTGTGTGGGGTTCCTGAGTTTGAGAGGGTGGCCTGTAGCATGCTACAAATTGTACAGCAGTTTTGCCTATGGTTAATTGCACCTGGATGGTTTCCGATGCTTCGTGCGTTGCCACCAACCTGGAGGTGTGGGTATCCTTGATGAATATGGATACACCCCCTCCTTTTGTGGTGTGGTCCGGGTTTTGGGGCCGGAACGCATGATATGAGGTAAAACTGATAGTGCCGGGGTGCTCTCAGGAGCCTTGAACCAGGTTTCAGTTACAGCACAGACATCAATGTTCTCCATACTGAGAAGGGCCTCGAGTGTGTGCATTTTGAGATTTAGACTTCTGGCATTGAGCAGCATTACCCTTAGTTTCTTCCCATTTTTGTTTTCTAGGGTGGTAGGTTTAGAATTTGAGCCTTGCCTAAAAAAGGCACTATGGGGGTGGCAAGAGCCTTAGCCAATATCCGGAATCCCAGGGGTGACAGGTGCAAGCCTTCCCTTGCGAAGCAGCGTGGCTTGTCAAGCATGTCATCCCAGGCAGACAGACACTAGATCCCCTTTGAATGACACCAGAAATTAAGCCAATTGTTAAAGCTGATCATCTTGTCTCTATGTTGTGGCATCATTCTTGGTGAAGGAAGGATACTGCTCAGGGTCAGGGTCATACCTGCCTGGGCTACATAATCAGAGAGCTCCTCTATGTCTCTTTTCATGTAGTCCAGGGAGGTACGTCTCAGGTCGTTCACACCAGCATGGACAATGACTGTGTCATATTTGTACTTGCTGTGGAGTGACCCGAGTGCTTGTGTTATGTGGCGGATTCTAGCGCCCGATAGGCAGCTTACTGTGATCATCTCCTTATTCAGCCTGGTGAGTGGGACGTCAGTGTGTCTGACTATGGAGTCACCTATGACACGTATGTTTGGTGTTGTATTTGGCCTTAAGGGCTGTGACTGCTTTGCACACTGATTTTGTGGTTTATGTGTTGCCTGTGGTGTGTCATGAGGTGGCAGTTGCTTGGGTGTCTGCTTTGGAGGCCTCTGCTGTTTAGGTAAAATTTTGCTCAGAGCCTCCGAGTATGTCTTTGTGTGTTTATGTGTTTGATTCATTGTTGTGATAGCTTTATGTGAGACTGGTTTTGTGGTGTGTGTAGTTGCCTTCTCCTCCTGTCTGGTCTTGCCAGTCCTCAGTTGAGAGAGCTCAGCCTCCAGTTTGGCCAAATAGCTGCATCTCTCGCAAGTATTTGTGTTATGTGGGAGGAGGAGAGGGTTGTCTGTGTACATGAGGCAATTGTAACATTGCTTCAGTATTCCCAGATTCACCAACTGGACAGGAGAGGACGCCAGCATCTGGCCCTTCGACATGCTAGAGAAATTAAGAAGTTAGGGTTGTAACTGAATAAGAGAGGACTTAGTAAGGAAGTGGGTACTCCTGGGAGGGGGGGTTTGCTAGTGAGGGACTTTGTATAATACAGAAGCGCTAAACCTGAAAAGAAGATGCTTTTAAGACAAGTGCTGAGCTTTTTTTTTTTTTTTTTGGAGAAAATAAAAAAAGCTTTTAGGAACAAGTGCTGCGCATTTTAGTTAAGGGATATACTGTTAGATTACTAGTAGAGCAGTTCTAAGGGAAAAAATGAAGAACAGACTTTATGGAGCCAGAAAAAGTTTAACCTTGTTAAACCAGCGCTGCCCGATGCTGCTCTAGTGGCAACTCCGCGCTAAAGCGTGCTTGATAGCAGGGGCTGGAAAGAGCCAGGAATTGACCCAAAACGGTCAATAAACTACAGTTTCAAGTCAGTAACCACTCCCACGGGGGACAGGGAAGCTGCTCAATGTTTTTCACTGCCACTGATCAACAGAGAGACTTTCCTTTAGCCCAAGCAAAAATGGCCTCACAGAAACTTACAAACAGTTCAAGAACAGCAAGCCTGTAACTGAACTTTTTTAAATCTCAGAAAAGTGGGAAAAAATCAAGATTGTTTTTTTGTTTTTGTTTTTTCAGAGATAGCAGAGGTACACAAGTAATATCAAGTTATAACAGTACAGTAAATGACCCCACACAAGAGTGCTAGGCCAAAGACAGAAAATATGCAAGTTTTGAGAAAAAAACGATTTTAAAATTAAGTGCAAACAGGAAATTCAGTAAACAGCTTTTGGTTGTGCTCTAAATACAGCTACTAATGCAGAAATCAAGTTTAACAAGCCAGAAAATGCTCAAACTAGGCAACTATGCAGAAAAACGTAGCAAATAAACAGAGGAAAAATACTTAAAATCTCAAAAGTGGCTCCTTTCTTCTCTCAGCGTTTTTTCCTCTTGGTGGGTGCTTCACCAACAGCCAACAAGCCTGAAAGGACGCCAAAACCACGAGGCAACTAGGTTTTAAGAGAGGACTACAGCAAACAAGGTGTACCAATTACAGTAAGAAACAGTTGAAATATGTAAGTTGAAAAACAGTACTGCTATAGAAACTGATGAGTGTCACAGCTGCCTGTGCTATCAATCCATTTTTCTAGTTGCACTTTGCTATTGATCTGCTGGATTGACCAAAAGAATACTGTACCTAGGAAAATGGACCACATCCAAACCAGACTGTGCAGTTGGTCTACTTCTCTAGCTTCACTGTGCTACTGGTTCACTGAGCAGTTCAATAGTGCAATATAATTAGAAAAATGGGCCAATATTACAGATGTTTATGTTATTCATTCATTTTTTCTAGATGCACTGTGCTATTGGACCACTGAATATTCCAATAGTACAGTGCAGCAAGAAATTTGGACCAGAATCTAAGCCTACCATGTTGTCTGTGACCTTTTCAATCTATCTTGCTCTTTTAAAAATAGTGTCTCTCCACTTAGACAGTTAAAACCTAAGTTACCCACTTTCATATCTTACTGCTTAGTGTGCACAGCAATGTTTAGGATAAACCATTTTTTTATCTTACCTTTAAACATCTATTGCAAGACCACCAGTTATTGGAAAGCCCACATTCTGCCTCTCAGTAGTCATCCTATAATCAGTGCTTCTGTTTTCTGCTGGTGAGTGAAGGAGTATAGGGACATTATTTCCTAGAAACTGCTAATCACCAGAAAACCTAATAACTGCTTTATAGGTGACAGCTTGGAATTTGTGCTTATATTCTGATCCTGGTGAGAGTAGGAGCAGAGTGCATTGATTTCTGACTATTTCTGGTAGGAGAGTGAGTGCCTGTGCTTAACATTCCTGATCAGTCTGATTGTTATTCAAGACATCTACCAGAAAAAGGCTACAAGCCTGCAGACCCGTGCATCATCTGGAAAAAGACTGTGGATCATAGAACAAGCTGTGGCCTGCTTCTCATCTTGGGATTGGCACTAACATTTTGCTTCTGGTGAGAGAAGAAGCAAAGAAGCATTGTATCCCAACAGAGTGAAACTAGTGAGTCCAGAATTATTAGTAGCCAGGCAGTAGCCATTCATGCAGCTCCCCCCTTTTCATCATTCTTAACAAGCTAGTTCCTTGTTTTCAGTAAGTACTGCTTGGTTTGTTTCTAACTTCAGAAATTCCACCTGAATACTTCATCCTTAAAATTTCAGGGTCTATGTATTAGTTTACTTTCAAGTGTTTCACAGTGCTCTATATAGACTCTAACACCTTGAGTGACATATTTCCTTTAAAAGTGCAATTAAAATGTCTCCAATACCTAGTTGCACACATGACAACTAGTTTGCAGTGACAACCATTGTCCACATAGTTACAAACTGGATACTCCTGATAGTGAGTGACATTCTCACTACAACTGTCTAATCAATAAAAAAGGGTCTGTTGCCATGGATATGAACTTTCCCACTTTCTCTGTTACTGGCTTGGTGGATATGAGCATCCAGAGGCAATGTAGAAATTGACTCATGTTTACTGACAACCAGTTAATTCTCAAACTGATATGGTATGTGAGAGATATACTTACACAATGTCACTGGATGGAAAGCTCTCACATAAAAGTACTCCTAATGTCAATAAGGTTGTATGCAGTACACACATGGCACCCATCATGCACAATTCAAAGCAAATATATCAACCCACATATACTGAGGCACTTGTAACCTTCCTAAACCACAAAGACTCCATAGACAAAGTACACATAACAAATACCCTCAGCAGCCCCAAATGCACTGTTTCAAAACAATACCCACATCAACACATAGAGCTTCATCTCATGCAGCCTCTACCTCAAAGCCCATAAGACAAGCTACCACATAATCCAACATTCTAGTCATTGGAGACTCCATTGTGAGGCACACTGATGTCACTCTCACCAGGCTAAGTAAGGAGAAAGTCACGGTCAGGTGCTTATCAAGGGCTAAGATCCACCACATTACACATGCACTCAGGTCATTGGACCACAGTTACCAATATGACTCAGTCATCGTCCATATGGGAGTAAAGGACCTGAGACTTACCTCCCTAGACTATATGAAGATAGATATCATGGAGCTCTCAGAATATGTTTCTCAGACTGGTATGTCCCTAGCATTGAGCAGCATTTTACCTTCTCCAAGGATGATGCCACAATATGAGCAAAAGATGATTGACTTTAATAACTGTCTTAATTTCTGGTGTCATTCTAAGGAGGTGTAATATTTGTCAGCATGGAAGGAAATGGTCAACAGACCATGCTGCTTTGCCAGGGATGGTCTGCACCTCTCCCCTCTAGGCTTTCAAACATTAGCTAAGACATTGTCTTCCCCCATAGTGCCTTTTTTAAGCAATGCCAAACTGAAAATACTTCCAACATAGCAAGTCAAAACCAAGAAAATCTAAAGGTATTACTGCCTCAATGGTAGGAGTCTAAACAAACAACTTCGCTACCTAGAAGTTCTCTTTACCCTAGAGAATGCTAACATCTGTGCTGTCATTGAAACATGGTTTAAAGTCATGGTAAGCGCACCAAAAGTGTTAGGTTACAATGCCTTCCAAACATTTAGGCCAGCTACTTCACAGGAAGGGACTAAAGGTGGAGGTGTCTATTTATATCAAAGATAAATATAATTCAAGGCTGGTCAAACAGTACAATGCACTTGAGCTGCTCCATGTTCAAATCACCATAGGCAAAATCCAGTACCACTTCCCCGCAAGCTATAGGTCCCCCTCTATGACCCAGGAAACCCATACCATGTATTTAAACTTATTAGAAACAATAACAATCCAACCCAATACCATATTCATAGATTACTTTAATTACCTCACTATTAACTGGGAATTCTATACAACACCAAATGTACATGCACAGAGATTCCTGGATTTTGTAAACACAAACTGTCTGTACCAGATAGTCAATACACCAACCGGGGTGCAACCATACTGGATCTGGTCCTCACTAATATGGGAGAGTGCTGCACACCCTTTACTGTAATGCCTTGTAATGCTTTCCCTGGTAAGGTCAGACCACAAAATGGTCTCCTTTCAAGGGTATCAGAACTTGTCAGAGATTTGGGAAGCATGGCTAGGCTTAAAAAGGCCCTTTTGCTTGTTAGCCTAGTAAACGCCTATAAACCTACAGATCTATGAACCTATTGATTGACTTTTCTAAATGCACTCTGCTATTTGTCTTTTCAACAGACCAAACATAATGCAAATGGAAGCCCAAGGTGAGTCTGCAGACTCCATTTTTATTTTGATGAACAATCTCATTGGCTCTATGCCTGAGCTAATGACACAGCACATAATAGAACTATCCAAGGGCAAATTAGAGGAGCAGAACAGATATTAAATCATAGGCTGAAACTGGAACACTCCACCAAATGCAGAGCAGCAGAGAGCTATGACTGACAAAGCAATCTCAATTATTGTGCATTGATATAATGTTGGTAAGTACCATCGGCAAAATGTATCAAGCTTTATAATCTTGAAACAGCAGTCCCAGACATTAACTAGCTAAATATTCAGGATGCATACGTTAAAATAAAATTGCTGAACTGATCCAGATGAATATTTGCAGTCAACTTCAACCATCATGATCCATAAATATGCACCCATCTACCATCTTCGTGATCCTTAGGCACTTGCCACTTCAAGTACTGATAGTTTCTTTTATTTTAGAGTGAATGTTTTGTTCTGATAGCTTAGATATGCTTTTAGTTTGCTTATTTTTAGTTATTTTAAATAGAATCATATCTGCTTTGCTGGTAATGCCATTTTTACCCCCATTTACCACCTAGCTAATGCATGCAAACCCTAATGTTTTCCCAGCCCCTAACCCCAACCCTGCACCTTACCTTAGAAAAACATTTTCCATAACACTACCACTACACAACACTACATGGGGGGATTCATGAAAGCCTACATGATAATTTTTAATGTGTGCAAATCACAGCTCGACACACACATGGGCATGAAACGTTTTAGATTCAGTAAACTCTGCATAGCAGCACACAGCAGTGCAGGCTCATCTGCAAATATGGAAACTTTTTTGGTATGCAAATTACAGCATAAGTAGATGAATTTATGCTAATGAAGCAAGTCAGCAGGATGGAGTCATTTGACTACCTATAAAGCAACCATGTAGACTCTGTGTTCGTGTTAGCAACTGTGTAGACTCTGTGTTCGTGTTAACCGTGTATTCGGAAATTTTTCGAATACAGCTACTAAAAGGAGTCTACACAGAAGTAAGACAAGTAAAAGCTCTTAAGATTTATACAGAACTGACATCAACATGTAACCCCACACCTATTATGACCTAAGTACACACTGTGGATGCTAGAAAATCAGAGTTATAAAATTAAAAATAGATTTTTAAGGGCCATGACATAAATACACCATTGCACCACCACCCCAAAGAAAATGTAATTGTACATAATGAAGGCTGCTAAAATGTTTGAACATCCTAGTATGTAGCAGATATATGGGCAAAGTAATAGCCTCCCTTTTGTTTACAACATTGTGCTCCCACACAGTTTCTCCACTGACATGGCTACTAACAGTGACAATTCCAGGCTGTCAGCATGGTGAAGATGCAGATTAGCTAAACATTCATTGGAATTGTTTAATCCCAAAAAAGAGTTACCCTGTAGGGATGTTCATTTTGTGTAGTCGCTTCCATGGTGTTTTCATTTTCAATGGATGTCAGCAGTGAGTGATGACATCAGGAGGGATGTATCAGGTTACACTTTCAAAGTTGTACAGGTCAGTCTGTGGAGGATGAAAGTGCATGTAAGCTATGCACAAATCACAGGTTGTGTGCACCCTTGGAATTTTGTTGTAAAATGTGTCTTTTCTATCCATTTCAAATAACATTTGTAATTTTTTTTGTCCTCGTTCGCACAGTGGTGTGTATAGTGCGCCCACGGGAAATGGAGGAATGAATGGTGGCTTTTGTTGTGCTTGTCATGTAAATAGTCCTGTGGCACCAAATGTATGTGTAGAGCTAGAGTGCAGATGGTCCTGGGATTGAGTACAGGGTGAGCAAACTTTCCTTTTTATACTCAATGTTTGCACAATATCATGGGAACGGAGGAAAGTAATTGCAGCTTTGCCATGCTTTATTTATGCATACCTGCACAGGTGTGTGTGGGGGTGTGCAGAGGTGCTCTGATGAGCAAGCAGCAGGTATGTGTAATAGATGCTAATTACAATATAAGCAGGTGAATTCCGTTTTTATGAACCAATCCAACATGGTGTAGCTATTCAACATGCTATAAAGCATCCATGTAACCTCCATTCTTGTTTTTCCTAAATACTTCAATACCATTGGAGTAGAGACAAGGACATTTTAACTGGCAAAATGCTAGGGGCTACTGCAGCTATTCTGTATCTGGTTGTGCTACAGGCTGAAGTCAATGCTGCTGGTGCTGATGACAATAGGCCTAGGCCAAGAAAGAGAAGCATGTTCTGGCCCAGGGTAACTTATCAGATGGTACATGACCTGGAGATTGTAGAGTGCTACAGGCTAGACTGGGACACCTTACAACAACTCTGTGAGCTCTGCCACCCTCAACTCAGAGCCAGAACCAATCATGGGGATCCCATCCCAATGGAAATTAAGGTATGTGTAGCCCTTAGAATATTAGCTACAGATACTTATCAACGATCAATTGGGGACATGATGGGTGTGTTACAGGCATCAGCATCCAGGATCCTTCACCAATTACTGGATGCTGTGCTCATACATGCCAGTGAGCACATATGTTTTCCCTGTAGTTCTGAGGAGAGGGCTAGCAGTATACAACAGTTCTACTCTGTAGCACACTACCTTGACGTCCTGAGTACCATAGATTGCACTCATGTACACATCAACGGTGAGCAGGGTAGAATCTACATGAGCTGCAAGCGATACCACTCCATAAACTGCTAAGTCATATGCAATGCCCAGGGAATAATCTTGAATGTGTGTACTGGCAACCCTGGCAGTTATCATGACTCCCATATGTGGTACATATCACAGCTGTAACAGATGTTTAGTGGGGGCACATCCCACAGGGACATTTACTGGGGGATGCTGACTATACACTGGAACCACGGATGATGTCATCTATCAGAAGTGCAGACATGCCCATGGAAGAATGCCATAATGAGACAGGTCTATATTACAACTGCAAAAGTCCTAAACAGCGAATAAAGAATCATCGACACATATTACCTGAACCATGAATACACCGAACACACTAAACAGTGAAATTCAAAATCTCGAACCATCATAGTTGTCCCACCCCACCGCGCGCTACATACAACTACCCAAACAAAATAAATAAACCACATACATACACTAACCAAACCCTACTTCTAACCCTACACTAAACCTTACATACATTACTGTCTATGCACTTACCTTAACCTGCACCCTAACCATAAGGTCCATAACTATCACACACTTACCTTATGGAGCTATACCCAAACAAAATAAATAACCCACACACATACACTTAACAAAACCATACTTCTAACCCTACACTAAACCTTACATACATTACTATCTATGCACTTACCTTAACCTACACCCTAACCCTAAGGTCCGTAACTATCGCACACTTACCATAAGGAGCTATACCACAGAAGGGCCAACCATGACGATTCGACATTTCAGATTTTGCGCTTCAGGACAATGGGTGTTTTCATGTTTCGATGTATACGTGCCGACGTTTCCTGATTCGGGTAAGTGGACCTTCGCAATTTTAATAGGGAACCAATGAGACACATGCTAAAACAAGAAACATCATAGAGCATGTGTTTGGGCTGTTGAAGTCACTGTTCCAGTGCTTAGATTAATCTCGTAGAGCCCTACATTATAATCCAGAGACATATGCACAAGTCCTCACAGTATGTGCTATACTACACAATCTGATCTTGTGGAAACAGCAGCAGCAGGACACATCCCTGCACCAATGCCTGGGTCAACACAGCCACAGTCAGAGGAGGGCTCAGAGGGGGAACCACCAGCTGCTGTGCTTGAAAGCAGACATATGCATGCTCAGTATGCCCTTGCTTTGGGTAAAAGAAAATGCATAGCACATTCACTGACCACCTAGGTGCCTAAAACCTTTCTTTACTTACAAAAATAGTAAAGTTGATGCCGGGCAACTCACACAACCTGTACTTCCCCATGTACTGGCTGTGTACTGCTTGCATCAGACAGAGTCAGCCCTGAACTCAAAATGTGTGCACTGCTGCATTTGCAAGGTAAGTCCTGAACCTATAGTGTAGCTTTTGAATAATATTATGGCATATTCCTTTATTTAGTAGATTGGAACAGTAATTAAGTAAATAGTGTTGTGGATTTGTGCAAGATGTACTTTAACATGTGACAGCAGAGGGACCTTTAGTTTACTCATGTATTTCCATTAGTAAGTACTAGGCCGCAGGTTTCAAAAATTCACACAATCCTACCTCTGAAGTATACTGATGCTCATTATTTGGCCTTATTTTTCACCATACCTTAGTACTGGAAAATCTGTAAAGAGAGAAGATAGACAGTACTGATATACATTGCAGTTTCTGACTTCACAATCCTTTCCAATATCAAACAACAGGCAGGCAGCAGAACAAGGAAAGTAACAAGAGCATCATATCATTGTTTGTGGCATAGCAGTAACAACTTTGCTTACACACAAAAGCACAGGCTATGCTTGTTTGTGACATAACAGTACATGAGCTCCCCCCACCAATAAAAATGTAGACTTGCTTGTGCTATAAAAGTAACTCAGCAATGGTCCCACAAAAAGAACAGTATATGGGTGTTTGTCCCATCCAACCTGGCCTTCACTTGCTGACAAATGCATATCATATAACTCCCAGTTAATATCTGCACACATTTTAAGACCAAGGATATTGAATGCCTTACAAACTTGAATGTCTCACAGTACTGCTCAGATAACTGATACCAAGAAACACAGGCAAGTAAGACAAAGCTGTATGTTTACAAAAAGAATCCTAACAGGTTGTGTGATCAGTAAGTGCACTACGTCCAAATATAATAAAGAGGGTTAAAAGTACAAGTCACAGCTGAAGGTCTCATAGCAGTGTACATTATGATGGATTTGTATGTGTGAACAATGACTTCAGTTCTTTGCAGCAAAGCCATTTGTGTGGCAAAGAAGGCTAATACATCCATCCTATTTTCTGAATCTGTAGTGGTGTGAGAGCTCAAATCCTGAACTGTGTAGAAATATCTGATGTGCAGTATCATTTTGTAGTGTGCATGCCATACTTTGTGTTTTCTCAGTTCACATATGTTTTCCTTTCTACTTGTTTTCCTACTTTTTTTATTCGACTGTTTTCGTGAGGCACCACGTAGTGCAAACAAATAACTGTAGGTTTGGCTGTGCTTATGTGGCTTGGGCCAAGAACGGCATTGCTGCAACCACACCACCTAGGAAGCAGACAGGCAGACATAGAAACCAGATACATTCAATAAATGCTTTTAGCCATCATGAAAACTCAGCGTGGAGTAACTGTCACATATTAGCAATGCAGCTCATGTTTGCGCACTGCGTACCTATGCACAAACAGCTGTATATTTCATGCATGTACACTTAGGTAACCATAGCACAAATCTGCTGCCCAATGCACACCTTTCAACTGTTTAGATTTTTGTAGAATGTCCTGATATGTGCATCATATTTTTGTCCTGCTCCTCATAAAAAGTTGGTTTTCTGGCAAATAATTTGGAAATATTTGCCTATTAAAGCCAGAAAATAATGACAGACACTTGCATTTTAAATCTCCTACTCTTCAGACAATTCACATTAAATGCAAAGCACGTTATTCTATCAACTGTATGAGTTTGTAAGAGCAGTATATAAAACATTCCCTATGCTTGGTCCTTTTTCAACCTAATATCTATGACTTTGTCCAGATTGTTTGCTAAAAAAGGTTGAGAGGTATGGCCCAATGTGCTATGTAAATGTATCTATGATACTGTCTGATTCTCAGTCCATGTGTTGGCCAAACAACCACAAGCATTACAACCCTGGGGTCTCAGTTTATTTTTTCCACACATATATCAACCACATGACAAAGTGTAATTTATATTGTTGGGTGCTCCCTCGTGGACAGTGCCAATTGGTGGTGCTCACAAACTCAAACATCCAAATATGCTCAATAAGGGTACGTGTGTTGTTATACAGCTAGGCTTCTAAGCAGCCTAATGCTATTAGGCTATTAGCCTTATATGACCCTATGACTCTATGTGCCTATGCAGGCCTCCCATGCTGTTGTTCCTCACATGTCCTGCTGATGTCATCTACTATAAGTTCACCTGCACTAATCTATAAGTCAAACTTGTTCCATAGTGCATGCGTTAAGTACTGTGTTCTGTAGCCTGTACATTTAGATAGGTAGGGATTCGATCTCACTTCAGGTGACTATATTTATGTATGTCTCTAGTTAGCAGACTAGAAGTGCTAGCCTGCAGTTACTGTTCCAATGGCATGGTTAGCCATTTTTTTGATAGCTGATCATAACTGCACATTTATTCCATACCAGCCTCCCAAGCTGTTATCCCTCATAGGGCCTGCTGATGTCATCTACTATAAGTCCACCTGGAACCCTGTATAAATCTGACTTGTGCTGTAGCACATTCATTCAGAACTGTGTTATGTAGCCTGTGCACGTAGGAGTTCTAATCTCACTCCACTCAACTGTATGTGTACAGATTAAAGTGACCTGTGTTTTAATCTGTACACATACATCATGGCACAGTTTATAGGCTCTGGTTTAGTTGGATGAGAAAGCCCTGTAGCATGTCCTGCAGTGCATGTTTCTGGTGGGCAGCAGAATAGAAGTGCTGTCCTACAGTTACTTCTCCAATGGCATGGCTGGCCTTTTTTTGATAGCTACTCATCACTACACATTCATTCCATACTGGCCTCCCAAGCTGTTGTCTCTCACAAGGTCTGCTGATGTCATCTATTATAAGTTTACCTGCACTCATGTGTAAGTCAGACTTGTGCAGTGGTGTGTGTGTGTGTTAAGTACTGTGTTCTGTAGTCTGTGCACTTAGATAGGTATGGGGTATGTTCTCACTTCCATTGTGTGTGTGTGTGTGTGTGTGTGTGTGTGTGTGTGTGTGTGTGTGTGTGTGTGTGTGTGTGTGTGTGTGTCTAGTCAGCAGAATAGAAATACTATCCTATAGTTACTTCTCCAATGGCATGGCTGGTCATTTTTTGATAGCTTCTCATCCCTACACATTCATTCCATACCAGCCTCCCAAGCTGTTATCTCCCACAGGACCTGCTGATGTCATCTACTATAAGTTCACCTGCACTTCTGTATAAGTCAGACTTGTGCTGTGGTGCATTCATTAAGTACTGTGTTCTGCAGTCTGTCTACTTAGCTAGGTAGGGGGTTCTAATCACACTGCAGTCAACTGTGTGTGTGTGAGTGTGTGTGTGTGTGTGTGTGTGTGTGTGTGTGTGTGTGTGTGTGTGTGTGTGTGTGTGTGTGTGTGTGTGTGTGTGTGTGTGTGTTTTACACCAGCAGGTGAGACACTGTTATTCCCATATACTCCACAGACAATGCTGATTTCATCGGCTATATCAGACTATTGTACAATCAGACAGTGTCCTCAATGTCAGGCAGACTTCACATCATGCAATATAAGACAGATTAAAGTGACCTGTGTTTTAATCTGTACACATACATCATGGCACAGTTTATAGGCTGTGGGTTAGTTGGATGAGAAAGCCCTGTGATGTGTCTTGCAGATGCATGTTTCTGGTGGGATGCATGCAATAGAGAGCTTGATACTGTACTTTTCTAATGAGATTATACTACAGTGCTGTCATGCAATCCAGAGATCTAAATGTAATGGCCTGACTTATGATGTGCACCATATGTTTATACTGGATAATCATTAAAGAGGACAGTTAGAAAGTAATGAGACACAATGCAGTTGTTGACTTCACAACCCTTACAAGATAATGCACTATAAAGCAGTGAAATGATGATGCTATCCACTGAACAACTTGGCAAGGCAAATATAATTCACAGGTACAATTATCATTTAAACAACAAAAGTTCAGATATACTAAGCAATAATGTAGCTAAGCACCCTGTGCATCAGACACAAAGCTTTAGTTTCTGTGAATCCAAAAGAGAGACATCAGGGCTATGGCACAATAATCACCACTTGCACAAGGTGTTGGGGGGGGCAGGAGGCCTAGGCTGACAACAAAGGTTGTTGAGCGTGTGTGAGTAACAATGGGGAAGCAAGCAGGCTGAACCATATAATTGTTGTGTGTGTGTCTGTAGGGGTACCCCATGTGAAAGTGGCATGTGACAGTGTGCATGAACAGAGCCAAGTTCAATGCTAGCTATACGCCTTGATATGTTAGACAGATGTGAGCTGTGCATGGTAGAGTTGCCAGTTCACCGTTGTCACCCATGATCATGACACCTGGCTGCCCCAGGAGATGCAATGGTACCTCCACGCCCAAAGTCTGATACAGTGCTACTACCTGAATGTGACTGTTGTCTGTTGGATGTGCTACCTTCACGAGAATGGCCAGGATCATGACCCCCTCCCAGAAGATGTGTCATCACTGACACTGCACAGTCCATGATATAAACCACTCATTCCATCACAGACACTCCATGTTCCAACGTCTCATTCAACTGATTTATTGAATTGGCTACACATTGCAGGCAGTCATGGATGTCAGACTGTGCCACATCTACAACCCTGAGCATTTGTCTGGAATACATTTCAGAAGGTGCCTGTGCCTTCATGATAGCCCTAAACATCTGTGGAGTGACAGAGAAAGAGACGCCTGCACCAGGTGGAGGAGGGACAGCATGCCTCCTCTGAGCACCTCTATCAACCCTCCTGTGTGGCGCTTCACCAACACTTTGGCTATGGACAGATTCAACAGGCACTGAAGCCACATAAGCCACACTCCCCTGATCAATGTCCTCATCCTCAACCTGTTCAATATCTCTGGCCTCAGTGGACTGGGTAGGCATAGGCCTACTGGCTGTGTCCAGAGAAAATGAAGGGGGGGTCACTGGATGTCAACATCTGTGCCAGATTCAACCTATGCACCCCCAAACTGTGCCTCAGTTTGGCCACCATTATCATCAGTGTCTGTTGGGTATCAGAGTGCTCACACTCCCACAGTCAGACTCACCTATGATAAAAAGGGAGAAACACAGGAATACATTAATACCTCCACTAATATGCTGCAATAAATGCTATAAACGTACACTTACTGTCACTATTACAGACACTACAGCAATATATACAACAGACCCTAGAAGACACATTATGAGATATTTTGAAATTTATCTGCAGTATTGACATAAATGTATTAGTCTTACCATCTGCTGGAGGTCTGTGTCTCTGTATTCCTGACAGTCCTGAAATAAGTAAAACAAGATGTAATGGCAACATCACTATATTTAACAGTAAAACACGGAGTAATATATTTACACCTCTCTATCTGTGGTACCTCAAATGTAAAAAAGAAAGTGGTTGAGAACTTCAAATTAAGCTTATAACTATAGCAATCATAAATCCACCCACTCAACAAACAAATGACACAGACATATACATTACTGAAGGTAGTCTACAATACCACAGTATTCTAATTATCATCTAAAAAAAACATACCTAGAAGCTCCTCTTGGAATGCAGGAGCTGCACCCACATCCAGAACATATTGTACCATGGATTGCTGGGAGCTGTCCTGGGTGGCAATGTTCACCAGGAATTCTTCAGAGACAGTGAGAGGGGGGTCTGCAGCAGGGCCTCCACCTGTGGCTTGATCACATTCCACTGCAGCTGCACACCTACATACAGTAGTTACCATGTCTGTGGTTCTGTGTCACATCTGTTCATATGTGCAACTGTGATGCCCAACGGTGTTAACGATGGCCACCAATTCATCCCAAATGGCTGTACGATCAGCGATATTGGCCTGCCCCTGGAAAGTAGCACAGCAGCATGTTGCCTTAAGTCATCAATTATCAGATTATTCTCTGCATCTGTAAATGGGGGCCTACAATGAGCAGACATATTGTGTCCTACAAGACAAGAGAATAATAATACATATGAGGATCACATAACTACAAACTGACTGTTTATAGACAAAGCATAAAGAAAAGCTGTCAGTATTCCCCCCTGGATAAACACGAACAAGTCTGCATACTTCAGAAAATAACAATCCTTGTTTATCTCATAGCAGTAAGTAAAATATGCTCACCCACTCAAAACAACATTCCAGTCTAGTTAGTACCCTAGCACTAGCTCATCTTAGCCCCCCTTAAAAATGACAGGCTAAGGACCCATTGCGCTAACAAAACATCTTTTAAATGCTAAAAGTGCTACCAAAGGACTTGTCCATGTAAAGTGTACATATTTACAACATAGCATTCCCTTTTCAAGTATTCTCAGTGCTGTGTACCTGTGAATTGGCTTGTCAACCAAGGCAATGCCATCAATATACTTCTAAGTAATGCATGCAGATTAAAGTGTGAAAATCATTATTTCACATTTATTTTTAACTACATTCCAGCATATGCATTATGTAGGTAACAATGTGAACATACCTGCTGGAGTGCAACACTCCTCTGCAGAGATATACTGTGAAGAAATACAGTTGTCTTAGTGAGTTGAACAATGTAATTACTCTCCTCAACATCAGTTTGGCTAGCTACACATTTGCCTTTTTATAATGGAGTGCATTAATAATGGATTGCATCAGTCTTAGTCTGTGCTCCAGAGATGCAAATTACTGCATAAACTGCTTGCACTAAGTTGCATAAGCATCCTCTTAGCTGCACTGATCTGAACATTCTAAGTTTCAGTTGCACAAAGCATCTTGGTCTAATGTTAGATATATAACCAGTCCAACAAACTTACACAGCTGTAATATTTCTTTAGCCCCTCTTTAGATCCTGACTTGCATTAAATCAAGCATCACTTGTCATCACATAGAGTCAACACACATTCGCTCCTCTGTCATTTGGCTAAGATTATCTGTACAAACCCATCCTCTCTTGTTAGCCTTACACTATTTGGAATCCTGAGGGCCTGCATACTCACTTATAAAAATTTCCTGTTAAATCCAAAGTACTCTATCTACCAGATGTATAAATACTTAACTCAGTCGAGTCTCTCATCTAGCTACATGCAGTAAGCTCTACACTGTTGTATCCCTACACGAGCTTATGTAATATCCACAGACTACAAACTCTAAGCTATCTTATGCTGATGTCTTTAAAAAATCTTTCATTAAGCCTCCTAGGACTCTGACTGCTAGGCATCTGCATAAACCCTTAAATTTACCTCCTGCAAGCAACCGAGCAACAACAGTTCCCATCCAATGTACAGCTTGCTCTGACACTATAGGAAATATAGACACTAACAGAGATTACATAACTAGAGCACATAAGCCCTTAATGCAACAAGATGAGCTAGCTCTTCTGGCAACATCCTGGGTTATAGCTGACTCCAGAGTTAGACACACAGATGTGCCTCTTACCAGGCGAAACAAAGACAGGGTAACATTTAGTTGCTTCTCAGGTGATCCCTTTAGCTCAGGTACACGAATGGCCTGGTCACTGCATATGTGGGAGCGAATGACTTAAGACACACCTCCTTGGATTATATGAAGAGGGACATGATGGAATGATCCATTTTATTGAACAACAATATGAAACATTAGAAAAGTGACCAAATTATAGTCAAGAAAAAAACATAAAAATAGCAGGGTCATGATGGAGCTCTCTGAATATGCATCAGGAAAGTGAGGGAAACTAGTATTGACCAGTATCCTACCACTGGTAAGAGCAGTGTCATAATACAAATAAAAGATAATTGACTTTAATTACTGGCGTAACTATCTGCGTCATTCTAGATATATCTATCTATGCATATATTTTATTTATTCAACATTTGTTTACTGGAAAAGTCCTACTTTGAACAAAGACAATTTTCAGCAGAGGCCTGGGGAGAAAAGATCCAGACATATGTTTCTGAATTGAGGGAGAAAACAGGACCACCCAGAGGAAATCCACATGAACACAGAGAGAACATGCAGTCTCTACACAGAAGTCACCCCAGCTGAAAATCAAACTGGAGAACCTCTTGCTGTAAGGCGACAATGCTACTGCTGCACCACTGTACTGTATAAATATATATGGGTCTACTTGACATGATCGAAATGCCACTAGACCAACTTTTAAAATGCTGAGATGACAATAGCAAAGTTTCAGATGATAGAAACTTTACAATACCAACGTTCACACAAGACTGAACATTTCAAATCTCAATGTTGCCATCTCAGCAGAACAGGAAATCTGGTCATTTCCACATTGTAGTGTGTTCTTGGAGTAGATATATTTAATTTGCAGGGCGTTTGAGGGGTGCAGAACCTCTGCAAAATCCTAAAAGTAATAAAAAAACTAACTGTGATAATAAAATTGAGGAGTTTCTAATAAATATTCATGTAGGTGGTGTAAATACCTTCATGAATATTCAGTGGGACTTTGTAGTAGTAGACAAGTATTGGTTGTTGGGCGGGAATTAGGTTGGAGTTGGGTACGTGGTACGGAGTTTTAAAGTGACAGTGCTATGTTTATTTAGTATGAGTTGTTATGTTTGTAATTGTGTTAAATGGAAGGAAAGTCAATTTTTGTAGCTTTGTATTTACAGAGTTAGAAGTATGATTTAAATGTTTTCATTTGTAGAATTTGTATTGGTTAAATCGGTTACGGGGTAGGCTGGCATGTCTGTGTTGGTTTTGCTGTTGTTTTGCGAATCAGCTAATTGAGTTTCATTATTTTGATAGTCAGCAATTTAAGTTGTCAGGAATGTCAGTTCTCATTATTTTCATCTCAGCATTTTAAAAGTCAGTCTACCGGCATTTCGCTCTTATAAAGTAGACCTATATAAAAAAAAAAATTAAAAAAAAAAAAATATATATATATATATATATATATGTGTGTGTGTGTGTGTGTGTGTATGCAAGCAAGTGGCAAGTGTGTTTGTGTGTGTGTGTCTGTGTGTGTGTGTGTGTGTGTGTGTGTGTGTGTGTGTGTGTGTGTGTGTGTGTGTGTGTGTGTTTGTGTGTACAGATAGACAGATATAGATATACATATCTATCCATGTCTCCCTCTCTCTCTCTCTCTATATATATATATATATATATATATATATATATATATATATATACACAAGCACACACACACACACACACACACACACACACACATATATATATATATATATATATATATATATATATATATATATATATATATATATATATATATCAGCCTGGGGTGAAATGGTAGATAATCCTAGATGCTTTGTTAGGGATAGTCTGCAGATCTTACTTCATGCCTTCTGTATATTTACTAAAACTTTTCTCATCTGCCATAGTGCATTTTTAGGTAAGGTCACTCTCTTCAAATTATCCACATAGTCAATCACAATCAAAGTAATTTAAAAGTAGAACTGCTCAGTACGAGAAGCTTCAGCAAAAATTTACACTGCCTACATGCACTCCTAACCCTTGAAAATATTAATATATGTTTAGGTACTGAAACATAGTTTCAGAACAATGAAAGCACCCCCACAGTGCAGACCTTTAATGCCTAACACTCCTTCAGACCCAAAGCCGAATTGGTCATTGTAGCTGGTGGTGTATCTTTGTTCCTAAGAAGCCATTTTACCTCCAGACTCATTATGCACACACACCCATGCAAGAATGCCATAATGAGACACGCGCACAAACCAGAATCATCATAGAGCGTGTGTTCGGGATGCTGAAATCACAGTTCCGGTGCTTGGATACATCTGGTGGAGCCTTGCAGTACTCTCCAGGCACGTGTGCCCACATCGTCATAGTATGTGCCATGCTACATAATATGATCCTGCAGAAGCAGCTGCAGCAGGGACAAAATGGTGAAGGCCCACATAGCCCACCGCAATTGCCAAGGCCAGTACAGGCACAGAGGGATTCAGACCATGAACACACTGTGCCAGCCCCAGTAGGCAGACGGAGGCGTGCCCAATATGCCTATGCCTTGGCAAAGAGGGAACGTATAGCACATACTCTGACCGTGCAGGCCCCTATGGACTGACACCTCTCCACCTGCACACACAGTAAAATGGATGGCACACAAACATGACCACCTGTAAATTGTAATGTATAGGTGGCCCAATGTGTGACTCCTACATAGGCAGCCCTTAAACATTGTAAACACAACAGCTAGTGGAACACGGAATACCAACACCTGAACAGTACATGAGTGTTACAGCATATGGTGGTGCTGTGTGCCTGTCACATTCCCCGCCAGATATAGATGCATATATATAGATATGTATATATATATATATATATATATATATATATATATATATATATATATATGTACACATATGCATATATATAATACAGATAGAAAGGGCAATAGAGGGATATATGGTGATATAGATGGATTCAGCGATATCTGCAAATATGATAGATAGTTCAACGACATTCATAACATCTTGGAGGTACAAATAAATAGGATACCGCCAACCATGGCATGTGTAACATACCGACATGCGTCACCACGAGGCTGAAAGACCGATAGAACACAGTACCAGAACAGTACATCCGCGAGTAATAGTATGATGATATGAAGGGACGGTTAGTCACCGCTGACGATGTCGCGGTCCACGTAGGTACTGTGTTCAACTGTGTCTGTGAGTGCCGTAGTCTGTGGAAGTGTGTGTTGAGGGTACCGTGTGCGTTTCTGTGTGACTGTAATGTGTGTGTGTGTGTCTGCAACATGTGTATGTTGGTGCCAAGTCAGAGGCAGACCAGTATGGTAGGTGTGGGTATAGATAGCCGTAGGCATACGGTTACTACCTGTACCACAGTAGGAGGGACATCCCCACCCTGGGCAGGTGTGTCCTGACATAAAACAGTACAAAGGGCAAATGTCCGAGATGGTAGGACATAAATATGTCCCATATAGAATGTAACAGTCTTATTTAATAGTTATGCCTGTATGTAAGAAACTTAAATGTTACATGCAATATGATAAGTATCCAAAGTCACACAACAATAGGTATGTAGTGAGGATAAAAGTATGTGCTACTTGTGTACTGACCGTGGCTACGTGTTGGCCTGTAAACACCGCTTTGTGTCCCGCAAGTGTCCAACAATGACCATATGATAAGGTGGCAAGCCATGGCAAACAGGCTCTTTTAACAACACAACCACAATGACTGCAAATATCTGGGACAGAAATACAAGGGATAGCTGTCACCTACACATATTCCCTGATATATCGCTGCAATTATGGAGGTATACAAGTAGCAAGCTCACCTGCAGACGATATAGAAACCAATTAACAATGGCCCAACGTACAATCCTGTAACATAAGTCTACTAACTGTTAGCTCTCTAATCAGGGACAGAGCCCACACACATATATATGGATTATGTAGAAATGCAAGGCCCACAAACCGTATATGTTACGTACAACCACCGACATCCCCCACACTACAAACTAAAGCAATACAAATTGTAATAGCAGCACAAACATCCAGTCAGTCAATTACATCTGCAGAACCCTCAACATACCATGTGAGAGACACAATTAAAGGCGACATGCAAAATTGCAGGCATTGTATAATGGAACAAACAGCCATGTTACAGGTATTGATTGCAATACTCCGTTATCAGACGTCGGGATGACAGGTACACCCACATGTTGAACCAAATACTCTACCTGTCACACACAATCCACGGGGGACATGAATCCAAACTGTACTTGTCTTCATGCATAGCAGTTGCAGTTACTCATAACAAAACACAATACAGACCATCTCCCCGAAGGTAGGGCAAATAGGCAATGCCCAAGTGGAGAATCCAATTATATCCCACTGTTGCTGTGTAATTGGCGAATGGAGTAGCTGCACAGCTGATATGCAAGTAATTAGTCACTCAGGAACACCAATTGGCGGGAAGAATCCACATGTTTCAGGTATCGAAGTATATAAGGATGACTTGCCAGACATTCAAACCGTATACTCATACCGAAAACCACTTGAAACACTGTGAGAGTGATAGAAACGAAATGCCGTAATGACAACAAGGTATGTAGAACACCCAATATGTAAGGTTATGTATAGCATGATCTGTATTAATTAGTTTTACTGTATGTATAGCCTGGTTTGCATTAATTAAACGTGTCCGCAATGCATAAAGTGGGGAAAGGTATTTATGTAGTGATGTCTTGCTGAGAATACTAACGCTTGTACAATCTGTGCGTCCAGCAGTGGGACACAAGGTACACAGCGCAGACACCAGAAGGGATACTACATGAGGCCATTAAACAGAACAATGCCATACAACCCGCCGTCAGTGGTAGGGTATGTCCAACAAGGACGTGCCATAGCAGGGGATAGTATATGTAGATATACTGTCACAGCACGCATGTGTATGGGCAAATAACGTTAATGACATATGTAAGGTGGTCCTGCTGAGCAAGTATGCTTTGCATTATGGGATACTATGTGAAATATGTGTAATGTATAGTATTATAGGTAGATATGACAGATATTCTACACAGCATAATAGGCATATCATGCCTACCACAGGTATCGTCTATTGGTATGTACAATAACAGGATACATATGGCCTGTAGGTATGGGACATAGTAATAGCATGATAGCTAATCTAAATGGAAGGGCTACCAAGTAACCATGCACAAAGGACATGTAATAGCTGCACAGGTGCATAGTGGGGTACTATGCAGTCTGTCAAGTCCATGTGTAAGCACAACTACAGTGTTCACACTAGTGGCACCTCTCCAGGGTAGTGTCCTATAAAGAGCAGAGCCAGGTGTCACCTGCACCACTGCACAGTACAGCCACTGCAGTGATCCCAGTCCTACATGTGTCTCCCAACCACCAAGGGAGGTATCACATGAACAGTGCTACTGAGTGTCCCTGCGTGATGTACAGAGGACTTATGTTCCACAGCATGGTGAGTGTCTGGTTTGGGAATGTAACCCAGAAGCACATCCCACTCATTGTGGCGTGTGTGCACATATCCATGAGCATGTTGCTCACAGTGGCCTCTGCTTATGTTGCGTATGAGGAGTATATCCATCAATACTGTTGTGGACATGGGCCCTGTCTGAGCAGCAGAGGTCACCCCTGAGTATGTAGTATGCAAATGTGTACAGATGTGGTGTCTGTAGTGCAGCCGCATATTTAAACTGTCGGAGCTCAGTAAACGGCATGGCGTGTTAATGTTGTGGCATGTAAAGCTGTAGCTGTTGTTTAAGGTACACCGTAAATGGGGTGGTGTACCCTTGAATGTGTGTAGATGTCTTGAGTTCAGAGGTACAATGTGTGCCTATGTACCAGTTACACACCCAGTACAGATAGGTGTGGCCACGTAGGAGGATATCCACACCACAGTGGCAATACAGTAACCACAGGAGTGGGTGCGACATATGTGTGTACTGCAAACATGTACAATGTGATATGTATGTAGGGGACTACCATCCATGTGATAGTCAGTGGGTGAAAGGTGTAATGCAAAGATGATGTGCATGCACCTTGTGTCATGCAGCTTGATGCCATGATAGTCATATTATGTATCTGTCACAACGACACCCATATGGTTGGAGTCAGTATCAGCTGGTGGAGCAATCATGGCGCTTGGTATGTAGGGGTTCTAAAGCTAGGCAGGGAAAGTCCCCTGTGCCAGCCTGTTCCGCATGGAAGCATATACTTAACATGAGTGGCCCTATGACTGAGGACCATGGTATGCCAAAGTACCTGACATGTAGTAGGTACTATGGTATGCTGGCCTCACTGTGTGTCCTGTCCATGAGCCACATAGCATAACATCCTGAGACACAGGGTATGATGTGCAGGTGGATGTGTATGTTGTCAATACCAGAATGGGGAATGGTGCTGAAAGGCAATGAGAGGACAATGTAGGATGTGTGGACTCCCGTACCATCAGCAACTGCCCTGGTAACTGTATGAAAGGAGTCCACCATGTGTTGGGGCCATGCTCTGGCCTTAACAAGCCCAACCTGGGTGGCAGCAGAGGACGGGAGACCAACAATGTCTCTGAGAATGACGTCCTTGATGATGTGCCCCATAGCCATGCAGAACAGTCCAGTCAGGTGTGTAGGACTATAGTCCCACTCGTGCAATGCAGTGCAACCTGTGTGTAGTGTGATAAATGCTGCTGTGTGCCATTCAGGGTCTACAATGTCTGAAACAAGGCTATTACTGAATATGGTGGCCTAGTGGGGAGACATGTAATTCAGAGGTTGGTGGACATCACAGCCTGGGACGTTGGAAGGTGACATGGGGCCAGTGTCCCAGGACACATAGAGTGTAGGTCAGTACTGTGTAGGTGTGACCACAGGGACACCACAATGTTCATGTATGGATTGTGGCCCTATAGTGAGTGAGAGGGTGTACTGTCAGCATTGAATCCATCCTCCAGCATGTTGCCAACAATACCTGGGTCTGCAATGTTCCTGAGTGACTGTTGTATGTGACAGCAGATGTGGGTGTTGCCATCGAATACTGACATACCACCATAATGCCTGGTGGTACACCCCGGAATGTGTGGCAGTCATGTTTACGTAGCTAGTCTTGGAGTATGTGATGAGGGACCCTGTGGCCCCACCACGGCTGACCAGTGAGCCACCCCACACATGGGAATGTACACCACTGTGCAACAGCCTACACCTGTTGTTGTACATCATATGTCCGTGGAACATGACCACCAGAGTTGCGTCTGTTATCTGGTGTGTACCATCATGGCTCTGTGTGGAATAGCATGATCCATGCAGTTGTGTACATGCTAATTAAGTGCACTGGGGTATGTGTCAGCATTTGTATGTGCATTGTCCATCTGCACGGGTGTCATGATGTTAACAACCGCTGTCAGCAGACGTCAGTAGTAGGTGTAGTAGTACACATGTACTGTGTATGCTGTGATGGGTGTGTTTCCGGGATGTGGCTAACAAGGTAAATTAGCATATGTTCGGAATCCACCAATGAGGGGATAACCCCAGGTGTGTAACACCAGTCACATGGTGGTAGTGTACATGCCAAGGGTAATGTAGGTCTTGGAGGTGGTGTGTATGTTTTGATCCAGCAGAGTGGAGGGTATGACTCATGGATGTGTCAGTACATGAGTGGCTATCCCAGTGAAGTGTGGGGTAGTGTCAGTCACACATCAGTAGTAGCTGAGGCCCACTGTCCACTATACCACCATAGAAGGTATGTTACCCGTGGGGTATGATGTTGAGTCTGTCGCTTGTTACAATGTGTATAGCGGTTCCGGACAGAGTTAGTTGCACGTGGAGCACCTCTGATGCATTGTGCTAAGCAACTTGCCAGGATGTGTGCAAAACATAGTGGGATATGGGAACCCCTCAGCTGTGGGTGTGCCGGTCCAGGTATGTGCCTGAAAGGTATGGTCCATCTATAACCTGTCATTGCAGGTGTGCTCTGCAGAGCCTACAGGCAGGTCCCAGTCACTGCAGAGATGTTGGAGTGGTGCATTATAAGGTGTGCCTTGCCTGCGTGCGTCACAGGGGAAGATGCAAGCAATGTGTCACATGACCCCATGTCGCGCATGCCAGTTACCGCCCTGCCGGTGACAGTTATTGGAAACTGTGCAGGACAGGCAGTATAGAAGCAGCAAGAGCCTTGCATGTGAGCTGTACTCCCAGGGCCGACAGGTGCAAGTCATCTGTGCCACAGAATTGTGTTTGACCAGGACAGTCATAGTGGACAGATACCACATGCCTTTGGAATGACAATAGGAGCATAGGCAACTGTTGAAGTGACACAGTCGGTCAGTGTACAGTGGTAACATGTCTGGACAAATGCAAAATGCTCTCCAGGGCTAGGCCCACACCCTCAGTGCTATAAGACTGGTGAGCTATTGCATGTCCCTGCACACGTAGTCTGTGAAGTGGCATCACAGGGCAGTCACACTAACATGGCGAATGACAGACATATCGTACCTGGTGAGGTGTGGCATGGGTGCATAGGTTATGTTGCAGAAGCAGTTACCCGACAGCAAGATGTAAGTGGCTAACACCTTGTGTAGCCTGCTGTGTGGAACTGCAGTGTGACACCCTACAGAGTCAGCTATGACTGGTGTGTTGTGAATGTTATAACACATCGTTGACTGTATGTGGTGGGCACACATGAGTCTGTGGGCTATAAGCTGGTGATGTTGTCTTCCATGATGGGGGCTACCTCTGGTGCCTACAGTGAGTATGAAGACGTACTGCACAGGTTGTCCTCGTAGGTGTGGCCAGTGGTGTAGATTATGTGAGACTATGTGATGGGTGGGGTGTGTTGCGAATGTTACACATCCCCAAATGACTGTCAGGTGCAGTCAGGGTTGGCGACA
Organism: Protopterus annectens; assembly: GCF_019279795.1. Lineage (NCBI taxonomy): Eukaryota > Metazoa > Chordata > Ceratodontiformes > Protopteridae > Protopterus > Protopterus annectens. The sequence continues at coordinate 121,463,137 of NC_056730.1, read as the reverse complement.
GCATTACCCCCAGCCATAGCTGTCAGCCTCCTGTCCCCAAAATGAGGAACATTAGCCCTCATACAGTGTGGCAAATGGGCGAAACGTGGAACACTTACAACTGGCTTACTAACAGCGTCAACTAGGAAGGGCATATGATGGCTAAAATAGGCTGGTCTTACGTATAAAACAGATATTCCAATGAATTAATATGATTCTCATCTATCTAGCCATGGCTAGCAGGTAAACTATGTACAACAATGAATGTGTGACAGACCCTTCCAATGTGGAACCTTGAGGAACATGCACCTTTTAGAACCCCAAATGAGGTACGTTCCCCGTAATGAGGTACACCTGAGAGCTATGGGCCCAGCACGGCTGCAGACGTGCATCCCCCACAGGCTGTAGTGCCGTATGTTGGGAAGTAAGCACTGAATGTGTACATGAGACAATTGCTCTATTGCCACATGTATGACATATCCCTCATATAGACTGGCAGTAGCACTGGTACATGACAGTTGGACATGCCTGCATATACAACCATGTCCCACAGGATATGTGCGTTACGTGTGTACAACAGCTGTCGTACCTTAAGCAAGCTGGGAAGTGTAGGACAGCCAGTGTTCCTGTGGGAAATGGTGTGGAATGGGCACTATAGTAATCAGTAGCTCATGACATGCTCACATGTTCTGAACAAGTGCCTAGCATGACCATACAATACAGATAGGGTGTTGGATAATATCAACCCACAAGTGGTGATGACAGCCATTTAGGGTGGCACCGCACTATAACCCTGCTGAGTATGGTGTGCGTGTCCATGAACCATTAGCACTGTAGATGTTAGCAGTACAGATGTACAAGATAGCACGGATATTTGATTACAAATACCTTTGCATGTCACAGGAGTGTTCCACTAGTGGCCTGTTGACAGACCTACAACTACAAAAGGTGCAAGAGTGACATGTGCACAGCACATCTGTGCCAGATACAGTAGAACAGGGTTAATGTGTTGTACCCCACCCTCATTGTAGCCCATACCACACAGACAAATGTTAGGCATCTGTGTATGTAAGGCTGTGAATGGCCATGACCTATCAGTTTAGCTGTGTCAGTGTTGTGAACAACATACAGAATGGGCTGTGTGTGTGAGGTGTGTGACATGTGCACAGTCTGTTGGAAGATACCAGCAGTGTCACCGCTAGGTGAACATCCCTGTACCCATAAACTACTACCTAGGCTGTGGTCAACATGATGGACACTGTGTAAGGGATGGTGCTGTGCAGTGCACCCCTGACATGGTGACGTCTCCAGGCCCCTTAGGTAGTCATCTGAGGTACCCATGTCATGTCAGGGTGCCATCCATGAGCACAGAAATCACTGGCCAGGCATATACAGCACTGTGGTGACCAATATTGGATCACATACCACCTGTAAGGGGTAATGGCTATGCATGGATGTGCGATAGCCTTCACAATTCACACCTCCACTATGCAGCATGCCGTCTACCTTGCAGAAGGACATTTGCTACACCATGATGATGGACATGCTACATGTCCATATCCTGATCTATATGACATATGTCATGGACAGCCACCGTCCTAATACTAGGATCGCCACAGGCCGGACAGATCCCTGTGCCATATATGTGACATACTCCCGCCATACCATGCAACCCTGTCCATCAAAGCTGCAGATGTCATCCCAGTCATACATGGTGTGATGGCCGCATGGTAGATGTACTATCAACTGACTGGATCAGTAATGTGGCACTGATGCAGCTTGTGGTGGCACAATGGCCATCTGTAACAGCGTGGAAACCGTGCCCGCACATGCTATGGTAGATGACCATCCCTCTGAATGTCGTCTGACTATCCATTGCCCCATGTCTATCACATGTGTAATACAGGCGATCCGTGTCAGGATGTTGAACAGTTGTACAGTGCTGTGTAGATGTATATGGCAAAACATATGCATGCACAGGTGTCCATGCATATGTGTGCATTGTCACTGCTCAAGTCCATTCCGGCTGTGTCTGTGTTGATATGTAACATATACACAGCATCCAGGTCAACAGTAGTACCGTGGACACATCGAGGCATGTGCAGATAGGTAAGAACACAAGTGCAGGCAAATAGACATGCCCACAGCAAGACAGCATTTACATGGAGTATGAACACTGTAATGAGGTGACACACATATATGGTGATGATATCCAATGCATAATGGGTGTGACATGTGTGACACAAACACGTCAGCCATGTCAGTGTCATGGTGCTTTGCAAAGATAACTGTGCAGATGCAGGAGATGTCATAGAAATGTATGTTCAGCAGTATCTCTGTACATCTCTGAAACTGTGTCCTGTCACCATCATTATGTTTTACAGATAATGCCCCGTACACACCTCCCAGCATACACCTGCCAGGAGGATGATGTCCTCATCCCACAGCTCCATGACAACTATGACTTGCAGTTCAGCCATGTGCCACAGCATGCCCAGCAGCGGGATGACCTGTGTCAGGATCTACGCAGGAGGGTGAACGATGTGGGTGGCCATAACCGCACCTACCAGCAGGTGCGCAGACACTGCACGGACCTGATACGACATGCAAAACAGCATGCCACTGCAATCACCAGGGAACAAGGTGGAACAGGTGGTGGGCCACCAACCCAGCCCCCACTCACACACACCAAGGAGCTACTGGCCAGTCTGGGGACACCCAGGGAACAGCATCCAGAAACACTAGCTGCCATCATGGAGGTGGGTGTCTCCCAACCAATGAGCCTGGAGTTGCCTGGTAAGTCAGTAATGCACATATGGCTATTATATCCCATGTAGTTGCATGTGTCACTGTACATAATGTAAAGTAACAACATATGCCAGGTATGTGGACACACATGCTGCATACTACAGTATGCTACGTTGTGTATGCACACATGTGCATACTATATGCTATTACACAGGTGAATGTGCGCACATGCACAGTGCAACCTGTGGCTGTCATACAGTCATGGATAATGTTCATACTGGTGTGTCACCCCTATACAGGTACCTCTGGCGTGCTGCACAGACATGGGTCCGTTGCAGGTAAGACTGTCATCAGTATCAGGCATGTTACAGTGTAGATCTATTTGCCATGTGGCCAGTTAACACTTGCACACCTGATGTTTGTTCCAGTCACGATATGCAGGTCGCACCACCATGCATTCACGCATGCCACCCATGTGCAATATATTCAAACATAATGATACACAGACTTGAAACCACAGTACTTGTCATTGCGACATGTGTGGTCAGCTGTGCATACAACGGTGGAGGTGTTCTACAATGGAGGCATATGTAGTATGCATTGGAACAACATGTGTGGTACGCACACAGTACCACACAGTGAGCTGTGATATGGGCACCATTGTGTCATATGCCCCTGCATTGGGTGCACACATTGTGATGTGCCACCTGACATGTCCCAGACATGTAGTGTTCTGTCTGCAATATTGTCACTTTATCACATGACCTATACCCCACATGCCAAACATACAACCCTTTGCCTGCATAGACCTGTGGAATGTGACATATCTGACATGTATGGGTGTATGTCATATGGGACCACACAGACATGTGGAGAAGATGCCCATCACACACAATTGGCCACCACATGTGCACACATGGCCATGGGGGATGGCCAGAGACATGTAGCCACACAGTACATGGGATGTGTATACACCCTGTTGCACATTGTCCACACATGGTCCAATTATAGCCTTAGTTGACCGATTATACAGTTGATGTGGTACAGTGGACAACCTAAAAGCCTGTGCACAGCTACTGGAGGTGTCACTCAAGTCTACCATATACGATCTGTCGAACATCACAACTGTGTTGCAGTTATGGCTATGCAATGTGTACATATTATGCATTCTACAGCAACATACATGCCTCATGTTGCCATGCAATGGCACAGTGTCTGTACTTCACACTGTATAGCAATGTAGACAGCTCACAGTACCCTCCCGTGCTCATGCACATTTGCTAAACATGCATTCTGTCTGTAGGGCATACACACAACACTGCAATGTTAAGCCCATCATGATGCTGTACATGTGTCAGGACACCATTGTGTCAAACATGTATGCATGTTCATGCACATGTCAGCAAATTACATATCAAAGTCACGTCAGCCATGTGTACTGTTATCCTGTTCTGGGCCACATGGTGTATCACGGGGATGCATGCATACTACCATGATTGTGTGAACTGCATGGCTACTGATATGACACCTGCTTGCTGTAGTGTGCACCCCAGGGAGGTATGCTTACTAACACTATTAATGTCTGAGCTGCATGGCCTCTGCTCTATCGCAGGCATGCTGCATGCCATCTGACAAATCACATGCATGGTGTGTCTGTGTGTGTGTCTGTGTGTGTGTGTCTGTGTGTGTGTGTCTGTGTGTGTGTCTGTGTCTATTGTACTTTACAGTATTTCTTTGCATTCACAGGTGATGTAGGTGCGTTACCCTCCTGCGGTCCATCTGATGTTAGTGTCCCCACAGATACTAGCAGTGATGAACATATGCATGAGGTACAGGCAGGGTTGTCAGGGGCTGAATCTGTGCCAATGGTTAAAATCCCAGCTATGTCCCCCTCTTCCTCGCACACAGTTTTGCTGCCAACACATACCGCATCACCGGTGGCCATAGAGGAAGGACAGTCAGCATCTGTTGGCGTGGAACAGAAACGTGTGGTGGCTACAGAAGGTGTGTCTACACACCATGGTGTCAGTGTAATGACTGCAGATGTGCCGCACAGGCATGTGGCCGGTGCTGCTCGTAGGAGGACCTCTGGCAGACATGCACCTGCAGGACAGAGCACAGCAGCTGGTATCACCAGACGCATGTTCCAGACTGTAATGGTGGCACAGGCACATGCTGAACGGCAGAGCAGAGAAGGGCAGAGGCTGCAGAGGGCTGCTATCCATACCTTAAATGACAACATCCAGGCATTAGCAAATGCTCAACAGCAGATTGCTAATGTTCTGGATAGGCGACTAGGTGAAATGGTCGGAATCCTTGACCGAGGCATGGCAATCCGCGAGCGGGAGCTGTCTGTGCTGGAACACCTGGCAGGAGTGAGACGTAGGCCACGTGGATGTAGGCCAGCAACACCACCTAGTGTAGGTCGACGTGAGCGTACCACCTCACATGCCTGCTCCCATAGTGCCAGTAGCAGTAGCAGTGCAGCTGCTGCTGCGCTGTCAACACCAGGACACAGCAGGCCACATAGACATGGCCCTGGTCGGACTCAGTGGGGACACGGTTCCAGCGAACATTTGTCATCGGACAGTAGCCACTCTGTACCTCCACCTGGTAGTGCCCGTGCAACCCCAGGCAGGCACAGGTCACGTGGCCATGGACGGACACAGTGAGCTGTACAACCTGCACTGTACAATCTGGGGCTGTCAATTATACCCCATGTAGGCATCACAAATGGCAGAACTGTGTACACACATACACGCACACAGCAAACACAACTGTAGGGCTCCACAACATCCACATGCATTCTGCACAGACATGTCCAGTCAACTCACCGGCCCTTACACACACACATGATGTTATCCATTGGTGCAGCCTATGCCCCTGGCAAACATTTCACCCTGTGCATATGATGAAGCCTGTGCCACATCCCTGTCATCCACACCATCGGTGCAGGGTTATACACAGATATTCTGATGCACAGGGTGAACAGCATAGTGAGAGGTGTGTGTAATACCTGTGTATGCATAGTGAGGGATGTGTATGTTGCAGTGGTTGTGTGTGAATACTGAGTTGTCTATGTGACATAGGTTGTGTACTGTCGACATTCACCAGTCACACCATGTAGTGCAGGTGCAGCATGCATTGTGATGTGTTCACGGTATGTGTCTCGGTTACATCTGTAGCACCATGTTGGTTGTGATACCCTGGTTCCCTCCTATGGTGTACTTGCATGTGCCTACAGATAGCAGTGTTTGCAGTCCCACACGTGTAACTGTGGAGTACACACAGGCACATCTGGCAATATCAGCATGCTACATGTACCCTCATCCTGACTGTTGGACACACAAACATGACACAGATGTCCGCACATATACTGCACCTGACGCATGTGGTTGGTGCCACAGGCTACACTGGACAGAGATGTGACATATATAGCAGGACACATTACAGGTATGGTGACATGGTGCAGGGGTTGTACACAGCGGCCTGGCCAATGATGATATGAGGTGTCACTTGGTAGCTGGAGGCCACACTGTGCAGCAGTAGGACCCTGTAACAGTACATGAACATGGCCGCAGTCACAGGGTGTACACCACTATAACGCACACCCCATAGTGTGCAGCTGGGGACCCTTGCCTGTGTGGTCATCACCCTCACAGTACTATGCACCCACACGATGTGTCACAGAGAAGGGACATGCACAGATAGCCAGTATGGCTGGGACCTATGGCATCAACAGGGTTGTGCAATGCATCACCATTATGGGTTAGTCAACATGTGGAGCTAGTGATAATTTCCCACCGTATATTAGCATACACACTCACACCAAGCACCAGACATACATACAGACACACACACACTGTGGTGACCACACATGTGTATACGGACAGCCGATGTGTGTGATACACCTCACCGGTGAACGTCATGCTTCCCACACTGACGTATGTACAGTTCTCTACAATGGTGTATAGGGATGAGTAGCAACTGGGACATATTCCCCGCAATATTTGGCATCCCTGGTCACACATATGAACCCACATGGCAATGCTGGGAATGATACACCTGCCATATGATGACACGTTTGATGGACATGCAGTGGTATTGATTGCATTATGTGTACCAACACTATATCTGGCAAATGTGCTGCTATATACACACCAGAGGTTGTAGGTGTTACAGGTGCCATATGACATATAGTCGTTAACACTTGACCGCTGTGTATGCATTATGTCAGCACCGTCACATAACAGCGACATAGCGTATAGTTAGCAGATGGCATGTTAGGATGGTGTGTGACACAACTGTGAACCACCCCCTGCACACATACATCTAGACAGGTGGTTCACCACGTTATGTACACACATCCTTCCATACGTGCTGTTTGTATGTCACCGTATACAGCTGTCAATGATGGATCTGCATTGCGTCTGCATGTCGTAGGTAGGTGCAACTATGTTACGGACATCGGCCACTGCACATGCATGTTTGCTGCATGCACAGCACAGATGTCACATGTGTCTCCTGTTGCTATGTTTGTATGCATTGCTATTGTTGGACATGTGTGTTGACATACATAACACATGGACTGCGGTATGATATCACGGGTGTCACAGGTGACCAGTACAAGGGTATGTGTCCCGGTCAACATTGCTACCCCCTGTAGTGTGAGCATTCAACAGACATGGGCCCACCTTCAATTCGTGTGTGTAGCATTGATTAGGCCAGTGTTATGCACGAGGTACATCAAAGGCCATGTATGTATGTGTTGTGTGTGCAGTCCATGCACACATCCACACAATCACATGTATGACATACACAGATGTGTGTTCATTGGTGTACAGCAACAGCCAGGTGTCACAGCTGTGTAAGGGCCATGGTATGTCTTGAGCCGACCTGTTCATGTATACTGGTATCACTGCAATGCATAACACCTGTTGGATTCCTGTTGGTACGTGTGTACTCTGCACAGCTGGTGTACACCGTTGTACAGCCCAGTGGTCATGTGTCACATGGTGTTATGGGACCGTAAGGCTGTGTAGTGCTGCACCAACGACATGGTGCTGACTTGACAGCTACAGTGTACACTGCAGTGTGTACGTGTGTGACCTGCACCTGTGACAGCTGTGATGGCAGCTGTGTGTGTACAGGTCACTGCATGTGTGACAGCCCTGTGCGTGAGGGCAGTTATACCTTACTGTGCCCTTCTGTGTGTACACTCCATCTGCATGTAAGATTGCCCTTTGCAACTGCTAAGTATGTGAGCATGCCCAGTACGCTGTTGTGTAGATGGACACACAGTAAACAATGACATGGTGCTGACTTGACAGCTACAGTGTACACTGCAGTGTGTACATGTGTGACCTGCACCTGTGTCAGCTGTGATGGCAGCTGTGTGTGTACAGGTCACTGCATGTGTGACCGCCCTGTGCGTGAGGGCAGTTATACCTTACTGTGCCCTTCTGTGTATACAGTCCATCTGCATGCAAGATTGCCCTTTGCAACTGCCAAGTGTGTGAGCATGCCCAGTACACCATTGTGTAAATGGACACACAGTACATTCCACACTGCGCCCCTCCATGATTAGACTCCCTGTGCATACAAGATGGCCCTTTGCAACAGCTAAGTGTGTGAGCATGCCCAGTATGCCATTGTGTAGATGGGCACAGAGTACATTCCACACTGCGCCCCTCCGTGATTAGACTCCATGTGCATGCAAGATGGCCCTTTGCAACAGCTAAGTGTGTGAGCATGCCCAGTATGCCGTTGTGTAGATGGGCACACAGTACATTCCACACTGCGCCCCTCCATGATTAGACTCCGTGTGCATGCAAGATGGCACTTTGCAACAGCTAAGTGTGTGAGCATGCCCAGTACGCCGTTGTGTAGATGGACACACAGTAAATTCCACACTGCGCCCTTCCGTGATTAGACTCCGTGTGCATGCAAGTTGGCCCTATGCAACAGCTAAGTGTGTGAGCATGCCCAGTACGCCATTGTGTAGATGGACACACAGTACATTCCAAACTGACGTGTGATACTAAGCATGTGGGCATGGCCATTGACATCCTGTATAGCCATGGTGGTCATCCAGGCACCAGATGTCCAATGTCATTGTCACGATGGATGCCTATATTGAACACACTTGTTGCTCTCTCAAAGGGTGTACTGTCTGTGGTGCATCCCGTATCTGTTCAGTGTTGTTGTGCTCCATAGATATTTAGTTGGCCCAATGACAGCACTGGCGTGTTTGTGTATGTCTACCTTGGGACGGTAATATGCTTTCAGACCGCTCACTCTCTAAACATTCAGTAATCTCGGTAGCGCATTCTGTAAATGCGTAATGCTCTAGTGTGTTAGAGTAGGTAGATGTGTGTTCATCTCCCGGCCCTTCCAAGTGTGTGTGTGTGTTTCCAGCTGCCTGGGGACACAGTAATGCTTTTAGATGCCTCACAACACATACATTCCCTATCGGCGTCTTTGCCTTTGTGGATGATGTCACCCACCTAGAAGTATGCCTCTGGGAGTGCTGTGTTCAGTAATCTCGGTAGCGTGTTCTGTAAATGCGTAATGCTGTAGTGTGTCAGAGTAGGTAGGTGTGTGTTCAACTCCCGGCCCTTCCAAGTGTGTGTGTGTGTTTCCAGCTGCCTGGGAACACAGTAATGCTTTTAGATGCCTCACAACACATACATTCCCTATCAGCGTCTTTGCCTTTGTGGATGATGTCACCCACCTAGAAGTATGCCTCTGGGAGTGCTGTGTTCAGTAATCTCGGTAGCGCATTTTGTAAATGTGTAATGCTGTAGTGTGTTAGAGTAGGTAGGTGTGTGTTCACCTCCCGGCCCTTCCAAGTGTGTGTGTGTGTGTTTGTGTGTGTTTCCAGCTGCCTGGGGACACAGTAATGCTTTTAGATGCCTCACAACACATACATTCTCTATCGGCGTCTTTGCCTTTGAGGATGATGTCACCCACCTAGAAGTATGTCTTTGGGAGCGCTGTGTTCAGTAATCTCGGTAGCGCATTTTGTAAATGTGTAATGCTGTAGTGTGTTAGAGTAGGTAGGTGTGTGTTCAACTCCCAGCCCTTCCAAGTGTGTGTGTGTGTTTCCAGCTGCCTGGGGACGCAGTAATGCTTTTAGATGCCTCACAACACATACATTCTCTATCGGCGTCTTTGCCTTTGAGGATGATGTCACCCACCTAGAAGTATGTCTTTGGGAGCGCTGTGTTCAGTAATCTCGGTAGCGCGTTCTGTAAATGCGTAATGCTGCAGTGTGTTAGAGTAGGTAGGTGTGTGTTTGTGTGTTTGTGTTTCCAGCTGCCTGGGGACACAGCAATGCTTTTAGATGCCTCACAACACATACATTCCCTATCGGCATCTTTGCCTTTGCGGATGATGTCACCCACCTAGAAGTATGCCTCTGGGAGTGCTGTGTTCAGTAATCTTGGTAGCGCGTTCTGTAAATGCATCATGCTGTAGTGTGATAGGGTAGTTAGGTGTAAGTTCGATTTGCGGGCCTGCCAGATGTGTGTGTGTGTGTGTGTGTGTGTGTGTGTGTGTGTGTGTGTGTGTGTGTGTGTGTGTGTGTGTGTGTGTGTGTGTGTGTGTGTGTGTGTGTGTGTGTGTGTGTGTGCATGCTCCCATCAGGTTATGCTTTTAGACGCTTCGCAACACAGATGTATCCTGCTGACGTCTTTGTCTTTGTGGATGTTGACACGCACCTAGTAGAATGCCTGTGTGTCTGCTGTGTTTAGTAATCTCGGTAGCATGTTCTGTAAATGCGTCATGCTGTAGTGTGATAGGGTAGTCATGTGTAGGTTCATTTACCAGCCCTGCCACGTGTGTGTGTGTGTGTATATGTCTGTATCTCTCTTGCTCTCTCTGTCTCTATATATATATATATATATATATATATATATATATATATATATATATATATAATCTATTTTCTGCCCATAACTCTGCTCTTGCATGGACAGCTGACTGTTTCATGTATCGCATATTTGCATAGCTTTCACATACCAATGGGGTATGTTGCAACTCCCAACATTGTCCATGCAACGTCCGTGTTACGGGCGGTGTTACACGGCCTTACAGGTGTTTGCTGTATATCTTGGCAGACATCTATCCTTGCTGTACTCTCACTGTACTCGTACATGCCAGAGGCTTCATGTATCATGGCCTAGTTTTGATGTGTGTATGTCTATTTGTGCTGTGTGCATGGCTGTGGGTATGTCCCACTATCATCATTTGTAAAGGTGACAGCCCTATAGGTTCTTCATGTAGACTGTTGTGTCATTTGACATGTTAGCACATACCTGCAGACAGTACTGCACGTCCTACTGCAGCGCATTTCATACCTTCTGCGTTATCTTGCAGTCGATATTGCTGTTTCCTCACACATGTATCTGTTTCTGTTCATACCACTCCACCTCCTAGAGCAAGTTGCTGGACAAGGCATTATCTGATTGTGGGACACATAGGGGCAGTATTGACATGTTGCTCTTACAAACATAGATAGTTGACACAATAATAGGTTTTGCATTAGTATGGCTTTTCTGACGGATTTGGTGTCTTAATCACATGTTTGTCATTATTTTATGTCTTCAGTTATCATGAAAGTGCCAGAATGTTACTGTTGTTACGTGGAACACACCAAACATATGAGGCAAAACTCTACACATTCTGCGTAAATCTGTACAGTTGCGGAGTATGTGTCTGATACAAAATATCAACTTTCTGACACCAATACACACACTGCATGGCGGCATCACAGGCCACATGCCATTACATTTATATTGCAGGACACACCCACCCAGACAGTTGTATTCCTCACACAGGCCAACAGCTGCTTATCCACACTAACTGGTCTATCATGTACTGTATGTGTGCGCCGGTATTTGCGCTTTCAGTCAGTGGCAGAGCTCACGTACGTGTCTGGGGGACTGGACATTGTTACGGTGACACTGCATGACACCCTGAGGGACACTTTACTTTTGTGTCTATTAACCTTCCACATTGACATTCACAGGGCATACGTTGTCATTCACATTTGTCGGGGTACATGCATGTGACTTGTACATGTTTTCTCATTTGTCCTGATGTCTTTCTTCTCACCTGTCCACCTAGTATCACTAGTTCTGTACATGTATTTTGGACAGGTTACCTTCATACCCCTAACCTGTACACATTATGGGTAAACACCCTGATGTTTGACCTTGTTACATTTGTCATAGTGATGTGCCTTTCTGGTAAATTGCTGGCAAGGCATTATGGACTGTGCGGTAGATAATAGTGTCTGACATTTCCATTACATGACTGGTAACACTCATAACATCCATATTCATGAGTACGCCAGTATTCTCACAACGTTCTGACTTTGTCTGGGGTATATCTAATATAGTGCCTATTTGTATTTCATGTACTATGCCTTAGTGCAGCTGTGTTATTCTGACAGTTTGCCAGTTATGGGTACCATCTTGGTCATACGCATGTCCATCCATGATAATCACCTACATGACACTGATATAGGGCCCTACATATTGCCAAAATGGTTTCCGCAATATCCAGTGGATGGTTTGCCCCATTATTGAGAATATAGGCATGTGCTATACCCACATCACTCCCACGGGGCGGGTCTACGAAATCTCTGCCAAACACCTAGGCCCATTTCTGCATACCCATGATTCCCATACCTGACAACCCTCTACAGTAACCATTACACATGTTTAATGTGTGCGGTACTGCAGTGTGGAGACACTTATATGCACTCCCCACTCTCCGGATATCAGTTCGTACGTCATACATTCTATCGACACATGTGTCATCACCCTTGCACCTGATACTGTTGCATGTACAGCTATTTCGTATTTGCTGCGGTCACTTCTTTTGCATCAATGTCGGTTGATACTACGTAAGATTCAATTTTTGGAGTCCTGCAATGGACACCTATCTGCATGTTTAAAGTGTAGAACTTGATGGACTGTCACTTTCTGGCCAATGGTTTGGAATGCTGCAGTTTATTCACCTTTTCTGCATGTCTGTTTGTCTACCCATATTAGATATAACGTCACCTATTTATGTACATATGTCATATCTATGGGACATAAGTCTGTTGTGTATACATATATACATGTACAATCCTCATTTCATAACTTGCTTTGGTTTACGTCTGTGGATTATGTGTATACACATATATCTATATCCATACCATACCTTTCCACTATACAGATTGTCGCAGAGTGTACAGCTGGTTGCCCCTTCATCTTCGCTGTGTTTTACATAAACCTGTGTCTATCTGGCAATGTAGTGGCATTTCATTTGAGACTTATGGTGGGTATTTCTGGCAAGCAGTTCAGGTTACGACTGCATACCCTTCAGAGAATCCATGCTACTGACACACCCGTTATTCTATCCACTTTCTATGTTTGTTCTGGCACATATCTGGGGTTTGTCCCTATTTGTACCGGTAGTTTGCATGGCTTTGTCCGGTTTCATACTTTATGAGGTTAACAGGTTTGAGCCATGTATAACTAATGTGGGGGAAACGGCATTCATTTACTATGCTGTGAGCGGATCACACATGCACAGGCGCACTTGCATTTCCTTATTGTGGGTTACGCGCAGGCGCGCATGCATATCCTTATTGTGGGTTACATATGCTTACTAAGTCTTTGTGCTTACGTGGGCTTTATTACTTGTGACAGTACCAGTCATTATCTGTAATCCGGTTAACGGACGTTTGCGAAACACACGTTCACCTTTACATATTTAACTGTCTGTACAGCACATTCATTACACTTTCACATTATATGTGCTGTAGTCGTTGTTCAACCGGGACTGCATTCATGTTGGCCGGATGCTGTAACCACTATACGTTTGGTGTTCTGACTCATTTATATGCATACCCATAGTACATAGCTACATTAACATATGCCTCACCGCTTCACTTACGTCACAGGCATCCATTCTCCTGCTGGGAAAAATGTGGTACTACATGTTACACATTCCCTATTCCCTACTGCTCTGGACCCAAGCTGCATATTTCATCACTGCAGGGATATTCAGAACCAAAGGCTTATAGTCCTGACACATACAGGTCTTTAATTGTCAGGGTGTTCATGTGGTGATCTGGGTTTAGGCTTGTCCACCTGGTGAACGGAACTTCCCTGACCGTGTTCAAATGTCCGACAAAGCACATGGACAAGGTTTGTCCATTTTGAACATTTAATCTGTGTTTACAGACACAGGTGTTTGGGCACCTGTCAGCAGCTTATGATGTTGGCAATACATAATATGGGTGGGGGTGGTTATGATACATAATCCACGGTGAATGGTGTTCCCATTCACATTTGACTATTTCCTGTATTCATTCTTACGAGGGTTATTATTTTGCACATGACTTACCTATGAATTAAATATGGGTATGCAGTAGTACAGTCAACATATGTGATGGTTTGTTACAGTATATATGTACGGACCTCAGTAATACTGGGGACTATCCCACATCCTTCACAACATTTCCTGCTTATGTACATACTATTATTCAGTGAACTTTCGAAGCTTGTGAGAGCAGTAATTACATCTGTCCCTATTTGTCCACCCGTCCTTTTAGGCTTTGTCCAGGTTTTGTTGCTGCAATAGGTTGAGAGGTAGTGTCGGTATGTGATTGAGTTGAATATATACTGTCGATTATTCAGTGGGGAGTAGGGTTACCACTTGTTGCTCTTTGCGAGGGGAGGTCCTACTTTGGACAATTGTGTCCTGCGACGACACCTAAGACATGGCAAATGTCCTGTGATTTTAAGACAATAATATATGTCTTATTTTCTGTACTAGTTGCATGATACAGGTATTTTGTATCTGGTACACATAACTATTATTTGGGATAGCATAAGCTATTCAAATGCTATGGCATAAGCTTTTATCTTGGCATACACGTGTAATTCTGTCCTTTGCACTGGCCGGGGGTATGTTTTATCCTGCAAATTCTCACATTTCTACAAGGGATGTCCCACCTTGGCCATCTGAACAGGTGGCAACCCTAGTGGGGTGACCTGCATGGTGGACAGCTGTTCCATCCTGCATAGTTTGAATTGCATGTCTGTGTAGAAACTGAACAGTACCATGACTACACATACAAGTTTTGTCCAGATGTGTACAGTAATAGACACCGTGGCGTGTAAACAACTCTGAGGTTTCAACAGGTTACTTATCCCACGCGGGATGTATACACATTTTGCCGTAACATTAACGTGCGGGCATTTGGATTTACGTACCTGTGATGGGATGTTTATAAATGTGGGATACATATTTGCAATCCGGACACTGCCTAGGATGATACTTCCTACTACATATGGGGAATACTCGCTATGTGTAGGTGTACAGATGCGCAAGGCTGGTAGCTGAATTTGGTGAGCCTTCGGACATGGGTGCGGGTTATGTGCTATACAGGGGTTGTTGCGTATTGCATTTGCATGCATGGGATCTACTTTTGGATATCCCAGTTCTGCATATAGCATCCTCTGTGTATGTGATGGTTACGTTCCTGTTCATGTGTATAGCACATTTTAATGTACATATGTTTGTGTGTGTTTGGTATACAATTTGGACTGTCAGGTTTCTTTACGGTTGTTATATAGCCACAACTGCCCTGCTGTGTACTATCACTACCACTGTGGGACTGCTGGTGACCATACCCATGGGGCTAGACGTGTGTATTGGCGGTGCGCTGACATGATGCGCTTCACTTCCACTGGGTATAACTTCTGACAGTGCAGTACATTACGGACACACGATTTTAAATATCATTTGTTCCATGGACAGAAACTCATATTATGTTGCGTGCATTTCTGTTTGGTTCTCCATTTTGTGTGGCCTGGAACTGTCTTACATGCTTTGCATACGTTTCATTATCCACGGACACTGATAGGTGTGATTACTATTGCAGGCAGGCTATGATATTCAGCCGTTTAGGTTGCTCATCGCCAGCCGACATTGACACGCCTCCGGGCGCAGCTTAGTAATGCCCCATGCACTCGCGCACTTGTCCTATGCACGTGGATGTGGTAGCGGTGCACCTTCATTAATATGCATATGGCGCTACTACACCATTTATACACCGCACGGCCGGCGCAAGCCTTACACCGGCCTTGCGCCGAGCTTCATGAATCCGGGGGATTATTTATTTATTTATTTATTAATATATATCTATCTTTTGTTGACCAGGCTAGTCTCACTAGGCAAGTGACCTTTTATTCGGGGAAACTTGTGGTGAAATTCATACTAAGGGAAATTTAGCCAGAATAAAAGGGAAATCCACTAGTCTTTTCAAGTAGGGACTATGTTTTATGGTCACTATGTAAATTTTTCAGATACAGATTTGGGTAATACTGATAAGACACATTACTAGCAGTGTGGGTGTTATGTCAAGGGCAATATGGAGAAAATTTCACATATGAAGCCATGAATTCCAAGACGCCGAGAATCCAAAATGCCAAACAAATGCCTGCCATACCAAAAAGAGCAAGCACTGAACAAATATGTATATCAATTCCAAAGTTGCACAAACATGAAGATGGGTGAAATCTACAAGGAGAACAGAATCACTGTGGACACACACACTTAGAAGCTGCACCTGCAGTGGGTTACTATGGTAAAGAGTGACTGAAATTCTGTTCCTCTGAGTCTTGTGATTTGGGCACTGCACTCTTTCAAATTGGATCTCAGTCATCTGTAGATATATCACGGTGAATTATTATACTGTAAAAAGTGGAACAACAAATTAGAAATTTAACAAATAAGGAAGTATTTTTATGAATGCTAATTATTTTCATTTCCTTTTCTAAAGACTTGTTGAAGTTTGAATAATTAACTATTTGTTGTGATTTTATATACTGTTAGCTTAAATTTCACTAGTGTTTTTTTTCTGTTAGTACATCTTTTACATTCACCTCACCTTCCACCTACTCAGACAGATGGATCATCACGTTAACATCTTATCTGAATGGCAGTACACTCAGAAGTGCGGCACTCCCTTTATTACATTGCACTGTCAGTAATGGAAAATTAATCCACGCTCCCATGATCTCCCACCATTAAAGGCAGGTTTAATCTTTAACTTTTTACCACCTGACTTTAACTTAGCACCATCCAGGAAACCTGTGTTCCCTAGTTCCTGAGGTATATGTATCCACTCATTCAGTCCAATTTAAGGAGCAGAAGGGTACTCCATGTATCCATGTATGTGCATTTATGAATCTCGTTTCACAACATAACACACATGGGGTGCAATGCACAATCATTTTTGAATGCTTCATGTTGGCTGTGCTATGAATGACTCGTACCAACATGCATGACAGAGTGGTGTACATGGGCAGAGATTCACAGACAGTGGCAATGCCTGACTTCAGTAACATAACCACTATACTAACTACCCTGAGTCAGAGTAATATAAGACTTTGAGATAGAAAAATTTCACTAAAGGTGCTATAGATTTGCAGCTTCAAAGAATTAACGATGAAGTTTTCTCTAGTAAAGTATCTGAGCAGCAGTAACACATCGTATGGAGGATGTTAGGGAGAGTGAGGTAGATGTGACAGGGTGCCTATGAACTTATGGAACTAGGAACACATGACATTGTCATACCACAACATGCCTGTGTCTGGAAAGGCTCAAATCTGTCAACATACGAAACCTTGGGCAGGACATGCCCCAAGGGGTGTGAGCTCCAGGTCATCTGGGTACAGTACATAAATGGGGAGGTGACGTTGTGCATGATATTACTACAGCTGATATCCAGGAGCATCACAGGGATGGAGGATAACTCATATGTATCACACTCTGTACCATATATACCTACTGACTTGACATGTTTCACCCACTTGTGTACAAGTACTGTGATAGTCACCAAGGGGAGGGAGTACCATGAAAAGTTCACTAGCCAGGAAAAGGAGGAGACTCTACATATGTTTGGGTGGCAGAGTGGTGCAGCGGTTAACGTTGTCACCTCACAGCAAGAGGTTCTCCGGTTCTATTCTTGGCTGGGGTGCCTTCTGTGTGGAGTTTGCATGTTCTCCCTGTGTTCGCGTGGGTTTCCTCCGGGTACTCCGGTTTCCTCCCACATTCCAAAGACATGCATCTGAAGCATTTCTCCCCGGGCCTCCACTGAAAACAGGCTCTGTGGAACCTAGTCAGACATTCCCGGTCAACAAATGTTAAAAAAAAAAAAAAAAACGTTAGCTGATGAAGGGAGCCATTATTCAGACCACATCTGGCAGGGAATGAACAGTATGTAAATGCTGTGGAAAGCTATACAATTAATTTACAATAAATGCAATGAGTGGTTACTGATATGATACTGTATGGGAAGTAAAAGGCACAGAACATTTTATTTATTTGACATTAGTTAACTAGGTTAGTCCAACTGAGCCAGAAGCCCATTTTCAGTAGAGACCCAAGGAGAAAAGCTCCAGCATAATGCAATACAAAAATTCTAAACATACTTTTGAGATTAACAATAGAATAAAAATGAGTGGTCACGTAGAGTAGAACAGAACATTAATTAAACTAAGACAAATAATTACACAGAGACTTGAGAACAAACTAAAACAATTATATACAAGTGATGTTACATAGAAAAAACAATAATTATATACAGATGTGCTTACATGTTATGTAACTATATAAGTAGAGATATTTGCATACACTGTAGGTACAAAATGAACTGTAGGTTTTCTAGAGTTATATATGATTCCAGTTAGAGTGAAATAGAATTAAGTGAGATTAGAGCTGTGAAAAAAGTAAAAAAAAAAGTTGCATGTGGGACAGAGAGATTGGGGGGGGAGGATTTATGTAGGGTCCTGGCAAGAGCAGGACCATGAGTTTGATAGGAAGTATTTTAGCTTTTTTTTAACTATTAATGTGTGTGATACTTCTTACATTAGAGGGAAGTTTATTCCAGACTTGAGAAACTACGTATTTGTATAAGAGTTTGCCAATGTTTTTCTTAGGTTTGTAAATATTGAGGAGATGTTGGGGGTATAGTAGGAAACCAGAGAGGAGATGGAAGGGCAGGCAGTAGGTTTATTAAGTATGGAGTGTGCAATATGTAACTGTGACAGTAGCAGTTGTTGTGGGAATTCAAGCCATTGTAGTTTAGAGCAAGGCAGTGCTGAGAGTTGTATGGTTGATTAGTGGAAAATCTCGGTATTTTATTATACGTTTGTTCAAGCCTGGTGATTAAAGTGGTTTATAAGTTTGTAAGAATTGGAGTAGCATAGAGTAGGGAGGGAAGGAGGAATGCCAGAGCCAGAGATTGTTTAGAAGCTGGTGAATGGAATTATTTGTTTCTATGAAGTAGTCCTAATTTTTCAGTCTTTTTAATGCACTATTGAATGTGAAGGTTGAATTTAAATTGATCATTGACTATGGTACTAAGGAGTTTAGTGTGACATTCTACTTTGATAATGGTGTTGTCAAGTGATGATATAGTGAAGGTGGTTTTGTAATGGGAGATTGATTTTGGTAGGAAGAGAATGAGTTTGTTTGTTTATTTTTTTGGATTTAAGATTAGTTGGTTATCTGTAAGCCATTTTTCAATAGAAAGGAATGAGTTTTTAAGTAAGGAAGTGAAGGTAGGAGATGTTTTCAGAGAAGGAGATGAGAGTAGAGTTGTCAGCATATAGTATAAGAGAGGAGTGGCTGCAGAATGTGTGCAGGTTATTTGTTAAGATATTAAATAGAAGAGGCCCCAGAATTGACCCTGTGGCCTTTTGGTAAGGTAGCTGGAAACCAGTGAAGAGTGGAAGTAGAAAAGTCAGATAGTTTTGTTAATAGGTTAGAGTTAGATACACTATCAAAGGCTTTTGAGAGGTCAAGCAATAGGCATGGTACTAGTTGGTTATTGTCTCTAGTCTCTGCAACCATTTGAGTGAACGACAGAAGGGCACTAGAAGTGCTGTGGTTAGGCTCAAACCCATGTTGGGTAGAGGTCAGAAGGTTTTCTTGGAGTAGAAAATTGAGAAGCTGTTTATGTATGCATTTTTCAAGGATTTTTGAAACTGGGGAAAGAATGGCTATGGGTCTGAAATGTGAAGGGTTAGTGAAGTATCCTCCTTTATGTAAAGGTATGGTATAGAATGATTTCTAGATGTCAGGAACTGTGGATTCCTGGAATGATCTGTTTACTATTATAGAAATAGGGTAGGCTATGGTGTCTGTGGCAAGCTTGAGAAAGAGGGGAGGTAGGTTATCAGTAGAGGGTGAGCATGGTTTTGACAGACATGTTCACAATAGCAGTAGGACCATCAAAACAGAAAGAGTTCATAGAGGTTGAGGATTTTTTGTGTCACTTGCCAGCCAGAGAAAGTGGCCTACTATACATAAAGTTGGCCTTTTTACAGGAGATGGGTTAGCTCCAATCACCTATGTCTTAGTCGAGAATGCACTAGGATTGTAATGCCCATTACCTACCAAAAGAGCAAACCTGGGGAAAGGTATGGAATGCAAAACTTACAGTTAGGCCTTTCAAGAGGAGCAAAACTCTGCTGAGAAGTGTGTGTATGTGTGTGTGCGTGTGTGTGTGTGTGTGTGTGTGTGTGTGTGTGTGTGTGTGTGTGTGTGTGTGTGTGTGTGTGTGTGTGATGTCTTCTACCTGGAACTTTGATGTATGGAAGCATGCAGTTATACTGAGCCCAAAATAGTGAGCATAGAATTGCACTTCCAAGACAGCAGAGCATGTTAGGAGCACATAAACAAAATCTCATTGATGACGAACTTAAATTTAACCTATACATCCTTCAAAGTATAAAGAAAACTCAACAAAAGCTGGGTATGCTCTACCATAACCATAGATTCCTGACCTACAATGCCAGACTGTCCCTTGCAGGCTCTTCTTCTCCCCTCCGTACTCTATGCCACCCCAATACTAACTAATATTCAAATGACTACCCTGGCCAAACTCCAACAAACTTATCACAAAATAGCAAGGTTCATCACAAACTCCCCACATAACTCACACCACTGCTTCGCACTCAACTCACTACAATGGCTAGAACTCCCACAACAACTTCTTCTGTCTCAGTTACAAATTATTCACTCCATGCTTTATAAACCATCATCCTGTCCTGTCCTGTCTTCCTTGGTATCCATCTACACACCAACTCGCACACTTCGTACTTCTAACCAACAACTCCTTGACATCTACCAACCAAAAAAAAAAAAAACTATTGGTAGGCTACTTTATAAATCCACCCTATCACAGGCATGGAATAACCTTCCATCCCAATTGCGCTCCATTACATGCCCTTTACAATTTAAGAAAGAACGCAAACTACACTTTATGAGAACCAAAACTTGTTCTTGCCATGACCCTACCTAACTCCAATTCTACTCTGTAGTACCCATTTCATTACAACTTCACAGCATACTTTTTTATCACTCCTATACTATTACTGTTGTACCACAATATCATACAATCCTCTCAGTATAGTATCTCCCACATTTATTTCGCTGATATCTAATTGCACCTCTAGATATCCCTTCCACCCCTTTCATGAATCTTGCTATATACTTTACCACACCAGTTATACAACAGCTACACACACAAAAAAAAATGTTTGTTTTTCTTTGCAATATAGAACTTATATGTACTTGTAGTGTTTGCCAATAATGATGGTTTTTAATCGTACACTAAACTGTTAAGTATACTTAAATTGTCTGCAATTGGAGATTTTCTTCTCGGGTCTCCATTGAAAATGGGCTCCTGGCCCAGTTGGACTAACCCGGTTAACAAATTTCAATAAATAAATTAAATAAATATAAGTAACTGGACACATCTTACTTATGAGCTTAAGAAATAAAAAAACACTGCAGCAAAATTGAATAAAATGGATAGGACATCATTTACCACAGATGATAAAACAATAAAAGATCACCAGACAGTAGGCAACACAGCAAATTATGTGCACATAGTTGTGCAGATGCTGTTTTGTTCCTGTATTAAATTAAATGAAGTAACTGCACAATGTTTAGGATCTCAAAAGTTCACAAAGCTTTTGTTATGAAGGTGACACATTACATTTTAAGGGTACACTCTACTGATCTGCTCATCGTAGGGTTACTATCCACTGAAAAATTATGTTAAAATTGGTCAAATTGAATTCAACAGCATCATGCGGTTGGAGATTGTGTCTGTTCGAAGTCTTTGGTATGTACCTCTGTTATAGGGGCAGATCTATTATATAGTAATGAAAGATGAACAGCTGACATCAGAATTATTGGCACACCTACCTGCTGATAACATATACGTTTCAGATCATTTTTCTTATAGGTTCATAGGTTCATAGGTAGGTACTAGGCTATCGGCCCAAGGGCCTACGTAAGCCTAGCCAGCAAAGTTCCATAGCTTATGCCACCCATGAAAGCTATTTTCCTGTGCCACTGTCCAGCAGAGACACAGAAGTGATCCATGGGGTGTATTTCCTATTTCCCATCCACTCATCAAGATTTTTTTTGAAGAGTGCTAATGAAGAACTTTGCTTGACATAGATGGGTAGCTTGTTCCAGAGTATAGGAAGTCTCTGTGGCAAGAATCTATCCCTCCTGTGTGTCCTGTTTATTGTGGTGACAAGGTTTAGGTCCCTAGAGCATGTGGCTCAGAGGGATTGGGATTTCTTTAGTTGTAGCATGTCCAACAGCTCTGGGTTTGACATAGCTTTATATGTTAGGCAGAGATCACCTCGGAGTAGGTGATATGCTATGGCGTAAAGCTGGAGATTTTTGAGGCGGTCAGTGTAGGGCATTTGTTTGAGGCCAGTAATCCTCTTTGTGAGGTACTTCTGTGTCCTTTCCAGCTGATGCAAATGTCTTGTGAGGTACATTCCAAAAGGGGCGTTGTACTCTATAATGGGTCTAATGAGTGACAAGTAGAGGGGAACAATGACCTCTTTTTTCCTGGATGAGAACCATTTTATGATGAGATGTGCCATGTAGAAGGACTTCCTGACTACTGTGGCGATGTGACTATCAAAGGAGAGACTACTGTCCACCTGGGTCCCAAGGTCTCTTATCATGCATTCGGTGTTAAGTAGATTGCTGCCTATGTGGTAGTTCATGGGTACAGAGTTTTTACCAAAGGGGATGACACTGCACTTTTTGGCATTGAGCTTGAGGCCATGGCTCTGCCACCAGGCATCTGTCTCAGTGAGGCCCTTCTGTAGGATGTCCACATAATTTGGGGACTTGACCATGGCTCCTAGTTTGCAGTCATCTGCGAACTTCGTTAGCCAGAGGCCTTTTGTGTTAGCCTGTACTTCAGAGAAGTAGATAGTATTTGACAGTAGTTGAAATGATGATTCATTACATACACATTGGACCCTATTTGGAATATATTTTTTTATAACTGTGAGGAAGGTGATGAAGCATTTCTACGTTTTCTGTGGTATATAATAGCCAAAGGATTTGGGAAAATATCTAACTTGCTTACTGATTCAGATAAATAGAGCTAACTGGTATGTAAATAGAAAAATGTAGTAGCGAACAAGTAGGTCAGTCACAAAATATAAACACCACATGTAAGAAGTATGTACATATTCCTTGCAATTAATGTAAAAAAAGGAAGTTGGGTAGCCTTTTATGATATACAAGAATACAATGGGCAGCTTTATTTTGTGCTCCACTACATATTCTTTATTTTGATAAAGAAGCTCAGGAACTTGCTTTCTAGCCTGTATACTCTTCTGATATTGAGAAGACTCAGAAATATAAAGCTCTAGTGAAAGGCTATAGTAAAAGGAAAGCTGGACTATCATTCCTCACATGTTTTGTTTTCAACCTGTGAAGTGTAAATTGCTGCAGCAGCTACTTTCCTGTTTGTGACAGATAGGAACTTATCCAATGCCATTGGAAGTCTCCTTGAAAGTCCATTATCATGCAGCAGAAGGCCACATGGCAACTTTCTGCTCTGTAGTGTTGTGCAAAGTTTATGGTATGGCAATGTGACATAATACAGGGGGGTGTTTCACTTGGTTTCATATGTAGCAGTAGGTCTCATATCTGTGAACTAAGAGCCAAGTGTAAATCCTCCTTTTATACAATGCAGGTGAGACAAGTTATTTTGGGCAGGTTTCTAGCATAATTACAGAAAACAAGGTACACTACAGTGAATGATGAATGGTGTGCATCTCTTGACAGAGTCTGCATTTAGTGATTAAAATCTTAAAGTTGTGTGTTGTACCACCGATTAGCAGCAGTGCTACTAAAGAAGAGATGGATTATGTGAACATCTTGGAGCACACATATTCTTGACCAGCCTCCCACCTAAACTACTGTCATGAACATTTTAAAGTATGAAACATTCATTAACTATGTCTACTCTTATGTCTTTAAAAGTGGAAAATAAGTGCTATGAATGGTAATAAACATAGCAACATAATTACTGATGTGACACCCTGATCCAATGTGCAAAAAATGGGAAAAGGGAGTTATGGATGAATGGATATGTTCATTGTTGTAAGGAGCAACACAGACAATGGGATATAAGGAGTTTATGAAATACCTCAGCTCATCATAGCATGTCCATTATGATGCAATCTCACACATTTCATTGCATTTAAAGATACACCTTTATAATCACAGGCATTCATATTCGTGCTTATATGCAATCCTTCAAACCCTTCATTGGGACTTTGAGCATCCTCGGGCAGTAGTGTAGTGTAGTGTATTCTGCTGCACCGCACAAATGTGATGTCTTGCCCCACGTACTGCATGATGTGTCTATTTGCCCACATTTATTGTTATTTGGCTACAAATGAAAAGAACAACACATTTGGTCAACTTACTCTGCTACATTTTGCTGCTGTGTTTGCATAATTTCATAAGAATTTGTAACTATTTTAATAAGTTCATAGATTGTAAGCTTGCAGTCCAAGGGGCAATTGAGTAGCCTAGCCACAATTCCCAGTTGCCTTTAAGCGCTGTTTGGTTATATGATTTGCTCAAGGCCACACAGTAAACAAATGAGGGCTGATGTAATCAAACCTTGCACCATAGGAACTGCAACCCAGAGCCAATAACCTCTGTAGCAACTGCCAGACTTAACTTCTATGTCAAATGCTGGATGGAAAAGACTTGGTATCTCTTCGCTGGACTCCACAGCATCACTAGTATAAAAACTGAATAAAGAAAAAAGTGCATATATAGATACTCTCTGCAGAAAAATATTCTCTTATCAGTACAACTGTATCATTTTTAACTTCTTCAATTCATGCAATGCATATATAGTACATTTCTTGGGGTTAAATATCTGTCCACGCTATGTTATACCTATTTATTGTGTTAATGTATTTCTTTCCTAGGTAGAGCTACACATTTACTGTGAAGACCACTTAAGATATGCTTGAAAAGTAAAGATTAGCACAGCGTAAAAAAGTATTGCATGAGAACAGTTCCATGTACAGACACATACGCTTACATAGATAGCTAAACATAGCTACTTAACTTGAGTTCATATGTGTTGATAAAAGAAATGCAGAGGCATTAGGAATATGCCATTTAAAGCAAAATTCACTGATACGTTTATTTCTTAACTATAGACTAAACACGCAAAAGGTATTATGCACTTTGTTTACAATACAAAAATAGGGGGTATGACAGGATAAGGGAGACAGAGTCTATGAGTTGGAGGAAGAAGGGATGAAAGGACAACGGGATTAATAACTAACACATAGTAAGCAGATTGAGCTTATCAGTGATCTGTTTTTCACTTTATTTTGGAATTACCTTTTCAAGAGCTGGAGGTAGATCAAAAGGGTTTTATTTAAAAATCATGTAAGACAGTTCTGACTCATTGCAGAAAAGATGCAGATTTCATGTGTTAGTAATATAATTGGTAATTGTAGAATCCATTACTGGTAGGATCTGAGAATGTTTAGTTTTATGTTATCTCTCACTATATGAAGAGTATAAGTTCATTATGGAAGATAAGTAATGACAGGGATGTTTTGAGTATTTTATGAGTGAGAAGTATCTGATATGTTAAACTTTTGGGCTACATCTGAGCTATCCTAGTCTTCAAAGGATTTCATAGTGCTGTTATCTGGTAAATTGAGTAGAATACCTTACTGTATGCCAGGGAAGTTTTATTCATGAAATACATTGCAAGTCAAGTGTACAAAACAGAATAAACATGAAGTTTCAGTAGAAGAGTGTTCTGGGTAGACTTCATTATCATGTAATTGTAAGGTAGTCCTTTATACTGTAAAGTTCATTTTGAAGCTGCTTAGATTTACAACTATTACAGTGTGGATCAGTGGTTCTTTGGTACAAAGGGTAACATTAAGGACTTCTGTCAGAATGATAAGTCTGGCAGTTAGTGATCAGGATTAAGGCTATGAGCTGCTTCCTTTTTTTCTCAAGAAATATTGCTGTTAGCATATACTTATAATGGTCACATTTAACATGAATTTGATGACAAACAAGGTAACAAGATACAGTTAAAAGGAAAGGGGGAAATATAACATACAAACAACATATAAATACCCTATATACAATCTATTTACACTCAGCATGTAATCCCGTTATAGGTATGTATGAGTTTGTGGGTGGCTCCAAAATTAATAAAAGGATAAGATTTCTCTGATGACTTAATTCAAAATCTCTAGAACTAGCTCCCAAGCATGGAGAATAGAATGAGGTTCTTTTTTTTATTATTGGTGGTTAATTTAATTGCTTTTTTGTGATTAAATAGTGCAGATGTAAACTCAGACCATGATGTGGTAGATAAAGAATACCATATTTATTAATATAGAATTTTGTCATAATACTAATAATTATTAACACTTTGAATATGCTTTGTTTAATATTTTCCTGTGGTAAATGTAATAATACAAATTGCCAAGGGAATGATTTTATGTCAGGAAATGTATTTTCTATTCCGTTCAATACTGAAAGCCATAATTCTTATCTTGTTTTAAATTCCCATATGATATGAAATAAATCTGCTTCAGGTTTATTGCAGTAAGAACAGGCATCAGTGGAAGTTGTATTATTCTTAGCCTTACAGACCAGAGTGATACAAGCATTATCACTGATCATAAATTAAGGATAGTAACACTTTTTAAAGGGGATATATTTTAGACTCAGGGAGATCATATATTCTAGATTTTTTTGATTTGTAAAGGGCAAGGGGTTGTATATGTAAGAATCTGGTAAAAAGGTAAGAATCATGAAAATGTTCTTGTATATAAATTTTATATGTTGTGGATAATGGTTTAGGGCCTTGTATGGCTGTTATTAGTGAGAAAAATAAGTCTGTCTCAGAAACACTATCAGTTTTATAATTTATATAGGATTTAATCCATTAAAATGAATGTTACAGTAGAAAAATAGCCCTTTGGTAGATTTAGATTGATAATAGTTTTCACAGAAGAGGTGTGTTTATGCTAAATGAAATCTGAAACAGTTGAGTTCATCAGCAATGGAAAATGTAACAGTATCTATCATTTTATTATTTAATAATATTTACGATTCTTATGGATAGGTTGAAATAAAAGGTCCGTTTGATCCAAATTAAATGTTTCATTAGTTTCTAAACTTGATCATCTTGTTTGAAGAACCACACACGATAAACCAGCAACTCCGTAGAAGGAAATTTAATACGAACACACAGTATAGAAACCTCTAGCGCCTCGGCCAAAAGCCTTTAACAGAGTACAAAACTTTAAAAACTTCACATCCATTTATACTAAAACTTAATAGAATAATTAATTAATTACTTGCTTAACAAGCTTCAATACAGATTAAAAAAAACAGAACCTTATATACATATTTACACAAAACTTTTCCAGAAACATTCCTGATTTAAACCACCAGGGAACATTGTATCAAATTTCAATATCAGAAATGCTTCTTTTTTCCTTAATAGTTGCTTAACCTGTTCATCAGTCATAAACTTATTAAGAACTATATTATCTAAAACTGTAGCCTGAAACCCATCCAAACTACCCTTATGCATTTCATTAAAATGTATAGCCACAGGACTAGTTAATTTACAGTTCCTAATATCCCTTATGTGTTCTTTTATCCTACATGAAAACTGTCTTTTCGTTTCTCCTATGTAAAATTTATTGCATGTACATTTAATTGCATATATAACTCTTTGGCTCCTACAAGTAAAATACCCATTCGTCTGAAAATTCCTACCATTAATTTTATCAAAAGTCAAACTCACATATTTACAAATAGTGCATTTTCCACACTTTACTGTACCTTTTTGCTTTATATCACTTATTATTTCAACTTTTGGTCTTTGAAACCTGCTGTGCACTATGAAGTCCTTGATATTTCTACCCCTATTAAAAGAAAAGAGTAATTTTTTCTGTTTTAAACAGTCTACTTCCTTTCTTACAATACTCCAACTAGATTTAACTATATCTAGGATTTCCTCAGATAAAACTGAGTAAGTGGTGGTGAAATATATATCTTTATCTTTGTCCATTTTGTTAATATTCTTATAAGGTATCCAGCCACATTTTCTATTTTCTTTATGTAAAACCTTATTTAAACTTTCTTTTAAGTTAATTTCATCATAGCCTCTTTCCTTAAACCTATGGAAACTATCATATAATTCTCTATCTCTATCTGAATTATTACTACATAATCTTGTTATTCTCATAAATTCAGTATATGGAATAGATTTAATGGTATGCAAGGGATGATAACTTTCTCCATGTAATATATTATTACCCTCTGGAAATTTCCTATGTATGTTAGTGACTACTTTATTAGTTTTTGATCATCTTGTTTGTATATTAATTACTGTTAATTTCTTAACATATTTAGGTGCAAGTTATGGAATAAATTTTGGATTGCAATTTATTATTTTGATATATTTGTACCAAATATGAACCCATGTTGGATCCCATGTTCTCAAACTGCCATTGAAATAAGTAGACCTTATAAGTCTGAAAGATCTTGTAATTAGGTAATATGCATAAAAATCTGGTAAGCTCATGCCACCTTATTGTTCTGGTGAATCAAGTTAGAATAAGAAATTCTAATGCTCTTTGGAAACCACAAACACTTTTAGGAATATTATATTTAGTAGATATAAACTGCAATAAAAGTCTAGGAAAGATGTTCATTTTAATAAAATACTAAAATATAGTTTGCTATCTCTTTACATCTGAAATAATATTTGAATAAGTTTTACATGCATTTTGAAGGAAGTTTGAGTGAGTTTAGTTAATGCCAAACTATTTACTTGGTTCACACATAGATAGGCCTTCCAGTTTATTCTAATCAATATTGTATACTCTATATTTAAAAAGTGTGAAATGTGGTAATTTGTGTACAATTTTGAGACTTCATGGATGTTGTGAAATATCTTGGATAGATCCATGTTAGGACAAGTTAAGTATGTATTTATATCATCTGCAAAAGCACTTAATGGTAATTTAAACTTTAATGGAATAGAGATAATGTAATTCATAGTCTGAACTGAAATTAAAAATATAACTTTGATATACAAGTTGGAAAGGGAGAAAGGGGACAACCCTGCCTTACTCTATTTTTAATTATAAGTGGTTTTAAAAGACACTTATTAATATATAACTACATTGCTGAATTTGTGTAAAGTAACCTCATTTTTGAATAAAAACTGTAGGAATACCAAATTTCTGAAGAATATAAAAGAGAAAGGCAAAAACAACAATTTACTCCATCAAAGACTTTCAATGCATCAATTGCAAAGGCATATATATTAGCTTGATAGTTTATGTTTAATAGTTGTAAGAATATTAAAATGATTGATCAGAAGTTTGTCTTAGAGCTAGAAAACCAGATTAAAAGGATAATACTATAGAAGGTATCATTAGCTAGATTATCTTAGCAAAAACCATTGTGTACATTTTTATATCTAAAGTTGTCAATGTTATAGGTCTATAGTTGGTAATTTGGTTGCTGTCTGAAGACATTTTGGGAATTAGAATAATTTTGATCCATTGATATGTACATCTGATATGTCATTTGAGTTTATGAAGTAGAATAATGTTAGTTAAATTTTGGATATCTGATATTCAAATTGTTTATTTTAAAATTCAGAGATGTAAACATCAGGACCAGGCACTTATGTATTAGATAACTTTTTAATAGCTTCCCTTACTTCTTATATGTGTATTGATTTTTCTAAGATTTCTTTATTATGCTCACTTAATTGGGGGTAATTTAACTGTTTAAAGTACCATTTTAATTGATCTAATGTAAACATATCTGAGTTTTCTTCATATAGTTTCTTGAAAGTATTTTCAAAAATACAAACCAATTCAGAGGTATCATTGTAAACTAAGTCATTGTGTAATATCCCATGGATCAAAGGGGATGTTTTTCTGTCAAAAATTATTCTGTTTAACAATTTAGATGAGTCTTAGGCCATTTCAAATATTTATCAAGTACTAAATGTCCATACCATGATTGTTGGGAGAGATAAAATAGCTTCAATTGCCTATCACATCCTTTAATCTTATCTTCTAGAATTGGTTCATATGTTTGAATGTTTTTTGCTCTAAGTTTTCAAGCTTCTCTTTCATAAGAATTTATTTATGTATTTTCTTATAATAAATTGCTTTGATAATTAGGTATCCCCTTAACTGAGTTTTAAAGAAAGCCATTAAATATCATCTTTTGAATTATCTAGGGAAACAGTAAGGACACTAAGGTAGGAGTGTATGCCTTCTATTACTTGTTGAGGTTTAAAAGGGAAGGATTAAATGTCCAGATTTTCAGTTTTGAGTAAAAGGCGGGATAAATGAAAATAGTTACTGAGAGTTGTATATTAGGATGATCAGATATCGTCTGAAGTTCAGTAATAAATTTATCAACATTTCTGAGATGAGTATTAGAGATTTAAAAGTAGTTGATTCTTGCTATTGACTTATGTCTAGGCAAGTAATAGGTAAATGTATTTATCTTAGTGGTAGCAAATTGTATTGGATCAGAAAGATCTAAAGCCATCTACATCTCAATTATGTATTAAAAAGCAGAAAAATGAAAAAAGTATGAACGTCCAAAGAAACACAAAACAATAATGGGAAATACCAATGAAGCAATAACCATAAATACAACTTTATTACACAAAGACTAAGCATTTTGTCTGTTTAGGTTAGACTTCATCAGAGTAAGGCACTAAACTAAAACACCATTGAAATACAATCAATACAAAATTAGGGATGGACAGAAATATAAAATTAATGTGGATGTGAAGAATGAATGATAAATAATAAATGAAAACCAAGTAGATATCAATACAAAATATATAAATATATGTGGATAAATATATATATATATATATATATATATATATATATATATATATATATATATATATATAAATATATGAATACATTGTAAAAATATAAGTGCATATCTATATCTATCTATATATATATATATATATATATATATATATATATATATATATATATATATATGTATATATCTAGGTCTACTTCACTTTACCTAAAATTCATTTGGGTGACTTTCATTTGCCTGACACCCAAATTACCTAAATTTCAAATGACTGACAACTCATTTTACTGACTCATTTTACTGGCAGCTTACAATGCTAAATTTCAACAAACTAAATCTTAACCCACAGACAGACACACTTAGAACACCAATAACTAACTCTTTCCATAACTTAAAAACTACTTACTTATCTTCTTAACAGAAACTGGACAATGTACAAACAAAGTAGGTGGGGGGCTATGCCCCACGACCCCCTGATGTGGGGGGCTGTGCTCCCCACACCCACCTAATTATATATATTAGATTGCACTACAGTGGGGGGAAAAAGGGCATAAACCTTTAACTTGCCTTACACTACTCTACACGCTGTCACTACTGCTGGAACACACAAAACATTTGCAAAATTACTTCCCATAAAAATGTAAACAGTCAAACCCACATTTAGAAACACTACAACACTACTTTCTACATGACTGTTGGTATTTTGACAGTCAGCACTGTAAGTTAGAGAAATTCTTTTTATCACAAGCAAGTCATACACAAAGGGAAACCCATAACAGGTCTATATCTTAAAAGTCAGTGAAATGAGTTGTCAGTCATTTGAAATTTAGGTCATTTGGGTGTCAGTCAAATAACAAAAGTCAGTCAAATGAGTTTTAGGTGAAGTGAAGTTGACCCATATATTTATAACATCCATGATGACTCATTTCATGGCCTTACAGATAAGGCTGATTAGCCTTAGGGGTCTGTGGTTCCCAGGGTCTGTTGCTGTACCCCCTTTATGAATGTTGAATTTATGTTGAAGTCAGTCATGTTCTGTTTATATTGTGGTATCATCCTAGGAGGGAGTAGAATGGGCTAGGGACATACCTGCCTGGGACACATATTCATAGAGGTCAATCATGTCTCTGTTCATATAATCCAGTGAGGAATGTCTCAAGAAATTCACATCAACCTGAACTATGACAGAGTCATAGCGGTACTTGTTGTTGAGATACTTGAGTGCATGTGTGATATGATGGATCCTGGCATCCAATATACAGCTGACTGTAACCTTG
This sequence comes from Protopterus annectens, assembly GCF_019279795.1. Lineage (NCBI taxonomy): Eukaryota > Metazoa > Chordata > Ceratodontiformes > Protopteridae > Protopterus > Protopterus annectens. Next base: position 121,430,831 of record NC_056730.1, on the reverse strand, counting down.
CCCTTCTCCATCCTGGTGAGATCGACATCTGTGTGTCTCACAATGGAGTCACCTATGACTAAAAGATTTGGTTTAGATCTGCTTTGCCTTAGGGGATTATTTGGTGAGACACCAGTGCTTGTGTTTTTATGTGCAATGAGTGCTCCAGGTGCTGTATTAGGTGTAGCATGTTTGTGTTTGGAAGGTCTCTGATGTTTAGGTAGGTTTCTGCTGAGTACCTCCATGTATGATGGTCTATGTGTTGAGTGCATGGTTTGCATAGGAAGTGCAGTATGTCAGCTGACAACCTGTTCAATGTTACTGTTCCGTGTGCGAGAGAGCAAGGATTCCAGATTCTTAGTGTAGATGCATCTCTCACAAATTGTACTTGGATGATTTAGGAGTAGAAGGTTGTCCATGTACATGAGGCAGTTGATGCACTACCACAGGACACCCATGTTATTCAGGCTGGTAGGAGAAATGGAGGGAAACTGACCATCCATAATACTAGGTTAAATCTTGTTTTCACATTGGGGAGAGAAAATGGAGGGGTGTGGTATAACTATGTGCTCCAGATGGTGTCTATACTAATGGGCTGCTCTATAAAGGTTCTATACTAGCACATGTTCTCTCAATAGTATGAGACTATTGTAACTTTGGTGTTTTTTGGGACCATTAAAGGGGCAAAAGTACAGGTGAGGTGCTCTCTGAGCAGCTAAGCACAATTTAATGACTTCTTGGCTGGATCACAGGCAGCTACTAAGGGAAAATTTACCTACTGAAGTTTCTGTGTCCCTAACTGCCAGTGGTTACCCCTAAGTGCAGTAGTGCATGATGGTGCACTGAGGTGTGCTATGCATACATAAACAGATGAACAGAGCAGAGCAGTGGCTGGTTGCCTAACTCTTTTGAGCTCTGTTAAAACAAGCACAAATGTGGGGATTATGTTGCAGCAGTGAGCTAACTCAATTAAACAATTTAACCAATAAAAAAATCTCAAAACTGAGCCCTGTGCCAGCAACCTTCAATCAGATGAGTCTAAACTAAACTCTCCTGCCACAAGACTGCGGGGATTTCCAACAAAATATAGCCTGGTTTAGTACTTATTTTAACAAACAGAACCAGATTCACCGGTTCTGAATCTAGTCTATGCTACAACAGACAAAAAGTGTAACAAATCAGCAAGAACAGTCTTAAAAATCAGCAATACACAAAAATACAGTTTAAAAGTGAGAAATACAGTATAAAATTGTACTTGTGGTTAGTAGAATGCAAAAGATTCCTTGTATTTCACAAATGAATACAGCAGAGCAGTGGCTGGTCGCCTAACTCAGTGGAGCTGTGTTAAAACAGTAAGCAAACTGAATTAAACAATTTAACCAACAAAAATGCTCAAAACTGAGCCCTGCGCCAGCAACCTTCAATCAGATGAGTCCAAACTGCACTCTTCTTCCACAAGAGTGCAGGGAGACCTCTCCAATAAAAAATGGCCTGGTTTAATGCTCAATTTAACAAATAGAACCATATTTAGCAGGTCCAAAACAAATCTATGATACAGCAGACAAAATGTGCAGCAAATCAGTAAGCATGTTTTTAAAAAATAAGCAATATAGCAAAAATAAGTGCAAAATACTGTATAAAATTGTAATTATGCTTAGCAGAATGCATCAGATTCCTTAGATTGCACAGATGAATACAGCAGAGCAGTGACTGGTCGACTAACTCTGTGGAGCTGTGTTAAAACAGTGAGCAAATTAAATTAAACTTTTCAACCAACAAAAAAGCTCAAACCTGAGCCCTGTGCCAACAAACTTCAATCAGATAAGTCCAGACTGCACTCTCCTGCCACAAGTGTACAGGGGCCTCTGTCCAACAATAATGTTACCTAATTGAATCCTCCTTTTCTGGTGTTATCAATGACGATAATTGTGTTTTTGAAGTTGGAGCCTCCATTTGTTCATTGCCTTGCAACATTATGTTAAAATAGAGGATTGTAAGGGGTATCAGTCAAAATTAAATTGACAATTTGTTTCTTTTCCTAGTGGCAGTCAACATCTTTATTGCTGCTGTGCCGTCCCTGCTAATCTTTATAGAAGCCACAGGGCATTTTCTCAAGACACTGGATATGACCATTTGAGTACTTCCTTCCAGGAAAACAATCTAAACAGAAAGGCAAGCAAGTGAGTAAAGTCAAATATTATTCATTTAATGAGTGTAACATAGCTTGGTTGTCTCAGGATCCAATTTTGGTTCGTTTTTATTTGGAGTTAGGGCAAGAACTGCAGTGAGAGGGTACCTCTGCCCATAACCATGAGCTGATTCCTGTAATTGAAGGTTTGACTCCCTTAGCCTCTTTTTGCCTACTATGTGACACTGATCAAGTTTACTCAAGTCAGTGCTCTAGGGCAATTAGGCTACTCAGTGATCTCTTGGACTGCAAGCCTAGTGCCTACCTATGAAGCTAGTTAGGCTTGAAGTCTTTATCTAATATAATGTTCACAGATTTCATGGATTCATGTCATATGATCGAATGATTAAAACATTGAACCTCACTTCAGCAAGATGAGAGCATTGAGCATCTTAATCATTGAAAGCCAACGTCAGCAAATCTCATCACATCAAACAGCTGCATGTAAGTTAAAAAGAATATACATATTTACTCCCACTATGTTATACATACCAAAAGTAACATATACAATGCTAAATTCACAGCTGTTGGACAACTTTTGCTATCTGATGTGGTGAGATTGACGGATGTCTGCTTTTGATGATTAAAATGTTCGATGCTCTCATTTTACAGAAGTGAGGTTCAATGTTTGAATCATTCGATCATATGACATGAATCCAACTTTGATATAGGTTACCATGGCAGCCTAGCCCTATCATTACCCACCAGGTTGATTAATCTATCTAGTATGAAAGAGAAAATTTGGTCTTGCAAGGATTTAGTATTTACTGAACTACTGCAAAAGCATGTCAACTCTAATAAACTGTTATATACACAATGCCTGACTTTAGATATTTAGTTGTTCATTATAAAATCTGGTGTTACCTTTTTGTTATCTGATCAAAGACAATTAATTTCATTGTAGACAAAAAATTTAGTATGCACAGCAGACAATCAACAAAACTGAACACCACTTCATTAAAACAAAAATTAGTGTCTAGTGCAAAAGATGAAGCCATGTACATAGTTATTTTCAGTATTTCTTCTGGGAGACAAACCCCATCATTTTTCCCCTTGCACAAGCTAAACTAGCACCTCTATCTAAGGATAATCACAAGGCATTCTTTAGCTATGTCAGAAATCTAAAAAGGAAGGCTCAGCTTTGTTCTGAACTAGTAGTGGACAGTACCACTCATCCTGACTCTGAGGACATTGCTAACGTGCTAACAGACAAATTTGGTGCAAACCCCCCTCCCCCCCGTCCCCGTCCCCTGTCCCCACCAGACATACCTCAAAGCATACCTATCACCAGTCCTCTATGTAATATCTCCAAAGAGCAGGTCATAAGCATATTCTCCATGGCTAAAAACACAGCCTCTATGGGACCAGATAGCATCCCAGGCTGCCTGCTAAATGGCCTAAAACAGGATCTAGTGGAATCACTTGACACTCTCTTCAACCACAGTCTAAGTAGTGATTTTGTCGTAGCAGAATGGAAAACAGCAACAGTAATTCCCTTGCACAAAGAGGGTCCATCAACCAACCCTGGGAGCTTGAGCCACATAAGCCTAACCAGTCTTATCTGCAAGGCCATGGGGATAATCATGATGAACCTTATTAACAAAGAGATAGGTGACCTTCAAACTCTGGACCCGACCCAATTTGGCTTCATTAAGGGTAGCTCATACTTATTAAACCTGGTGGACTTCTTTGAGAATGTCTCTGAAGCCCTGGATGAAGACCATAAATTTACCCCAGGGATGTCACCTATGTTCCTCTTGGATAAGAGCAGCGAGTGCTTAACATAGACTCATGCTGCAAATATAGACCATACATCTTGGTCAATAAGGGAACAAGAGTATAACATGGTTAGGCTTATAAAGGCAAACTTCAGCAAAATGACTGGCACCAATGTAGAGCAGCAAAGTATTTAATAAGAACAGTAAATAAAGTAGCAAAGCTTTCAGGTATCCAGTACCCTTCTTCAGTGCTTAATAACCATTCATAAAATAGTCACAATTGTTATACATATCAGCTAATCACACAGCCAATAAAAACAAACAATTAATAATGCAATTAAGTGCTAGGTAATATACTTTTAAAATTACATACAACATTTTACAAACAACAGTTTTAGTCATCTGTTTGAGTTTTAAGAAAGGGTTTAACAGAGACCATCTAGTTGACACCTGTAATCTACCAGGTGTCAACCAGATGGTCTTGGTTAAACCTGTTTTATTTACTGTTCTTATTAAATACTTTGCTGCTCTACGTTGGTGCCAGTCGTTTTGTTGAAGTTTGCTGATTTTTTTTTACTATCGCACCTTCATTCTGGGAAGGTTTTTGTTGTGGCTAGTAACCTCCTATGACCCTATGAGCTTAAGTCACAGTATCCCAGTCATTATAACATTTTAATCCTAATCATAATCCTAGCCTTATAGTTATCCTGAAACTAAACATAATCCTAACATTGACCCTAAATTTAACCTTAAACCTATCATTAATTCTGCATCTAACACAAACTGCAGTATCAAAACCCCAACTCAGATTGAAACTCTATTATTAAAGCAAATGGGGAAATGCATTCATTTCACACCCCCCAACTGTATATGAATTAATGGTCAATCACAGCCACAAGCTAATATACTGTGTAACAAAAAAGAAAGAAAGAAAGAAAGCTTTGAAAGGTTACAAGCTGTTGTTGAGTGATAGCCTGCCTAGTATTAAACTCTTGTTTCTTTTTAGAAACTAAGCAAACTACCTTAAACAATGGAATTGATTGACAGACTGTTTACAAGCTATATAAAAGCAGCAGCTGCAATTAATGAACAGCATATAAATAGTACTAGGCAGGTACCCAGTTCAACACACTCTTCGCATGGCACTAGTCTAATGTCAATGCCTTGTGAAATAGTGACTTTTTATTCCCCCACTGCCTGCCAACCATCAGCACTCTCAATGCCAATTGGGCTCATTTGCATTTGTCCACTTCACTGGGAAGACAGAGAAACAATCGCAAAAGACCATCATCTATGCAGCCATCAAGACTTTTCTGATAATGACCTACCTCATAGCTGATGTGCTTGGTAGAACAAGAGCCCTGCAGTTTAGCCCTTCTTTGGGAGGATATGCATACTTCTGCACATCTCCTCTCCAGAAGGCTAGGCCACTATGAGAATTGACTGCTTGATGCAGATAGGTAGAAGCTATCTGCATGTTACCAGCACTGTTTATGACAGCCAGTGGTGTAGTAGCCCAGACTTCCCCACCACCCCAGTGGGTTTATTAAGATAAGCCACATAATTTCCACCTCTCTCCTGCCTACCTCATCCAGAACCAAGGTCACTTATTGAACTTGGATCATTTGGATCATAAACAGGGAACCATCCTTGTATGCTGCAGAGACAGAACAGCAGTGTCTTTTGCCCATCTTGCAGTTTCAGTCAAAATAACTTATGTACAAAATGATTCAAGGAATGCATTTTCAGTAAAACTGAAACAGAACTACTTTCCTACTGCCCACCTACCCAACATCAGTTATGATGTCACAGCCAGTATAGTGGGAGCTGAGGCAGAGACAAGGCAAATGAAATATAAGAACTTGCAGGCTAAAAACTGTTGATTTAATGCATATTTTTATAATAATAAATCATTTGTAGGTTATGTCAGGTAAAGGAAGCTAAACTCTAACCAGACATGCTCTTTTACTGCCAATGTGCTGAGGATATCAACAAGAGTTTTAGAGCGCACATCTTTACTGACCAGCCTAGTCAACCATGGCCTGTTTTGAACTTTATTTCTAACATTTGGTGCAATTGCTTTTAACTATTGCTTATGAATAAGCCCTTAGTTTTCTTCTGAAACTTTAATGACTGATGCTCCTCTTTTCTAAGATGCATTCTATCATGTCTGGAAAAGAAAGAAAGCTTTATTTTGATAAACTTTGGCCTCAAATGCAATGAAGAATTCTTGTAAGGAGTGTGCAACAACCAATTTTCTCACCTTTCCCCTGACAAAACTTGTTTGAGAGGAATGTGAAGATGGGTGTGAGCTTCCTAAAGACATGACTTAGAGGAAACAGCATACCAAACAAATGATGGTAGGAAAACTTCTTTCAATTTCACCTTCACCCTCAGGGTCAAAAGCTGCAAAGGAGTATTTCATAACAAAAAGATACATTTCAAAATGAAAAAAAGACTTAAGGAATTCTGTGAGGAAACCATACTTTGTACCGCACCCCATTTTAGCCATGTCTTTGTTGTGCTATCCAAACAAGGCAGTCACACACACAGTCAAATACATCCCATTAATATGCTTCAGTAGGCAAAGCTTGCCAAAGTTTTGAGTTTGGCTAAACATTCAGATTGGGGGGAAGTTTTTCCTTTTCTTGTACACTAGTGGTAGGTGTCATCATGCTACAGGCAGCTGTACTTGTCAGTCAGAGGTATCGACAAAGGATGTTTGAATGACATTTAAAAGGTTGAGAGCACAGTCTGAACCTTCTGAATTGTCTAGTCCTTATTTATGGCAATGTTACTATGTTATATAAGAACATATGTTTCTTATTTATTCAGATTAACATCTAGTTTTAAATGGATCACCCAGTGCTTATTCAGATTATATGAGGCTGCTATTAATTAAAATTATCTGTTGAATTATCTTATTACAGAAACTGCAAATAAATACCAAACACATTGTTTTGTCTGTTCTTGGAATAACTCACAGGACTGCAAAAACATAACAAGCTAAACAATGGAATGCTTGCAGTTTTTGCATCTGCAACTTAACACTGCTCTAGTAATATCCAACAGCACTATACATATTATCCCTGGTATTCATAAAGAGCTTGACTGCAGGCAATAATACCTGGTGCAAAAGGGACCATTTCCACAACTGTGAAAAATGTGCTTCAGAGGCGTGATTATCCACAAAGGTGAAGCAACACATTATCATCTAATTTGCATATCTCTGAATCAAGTGGTGTTACTGGCTAATTTCTTTGTCTCTGAATCATGTGTTGTTACTGCTAGTGCTAATAAGCACCTTCCTGGGATAATCACCACTAATAGACTATGCATCGAGTTGGCACAGGCACCCTTTCATAGTCTCTCCCTCATATGTGCACTCATTCAAAAACACACAAAGACACACACATGCATACGTGCAGACACACACACACACACACGCACACACGCACACATACACACCGTAACCACACCTTTCTCCTGTCTCTTAGTTTACAGAACATCCTTGCTGTAGCCCATTATTGTTTCTCTGATTCTTGTAAATCATGTGTGATTACTTCCAGGCAATAATGTCAGGCATTGGAGTTTCATTCTTCTTATTGTTAAAAAAATTACATCATGATGCAGCACCTGTTGATTTATTAACTTTTTAAGTGACTTGGAATAATATATATAAAAAAAACTCCCTAGTGTCATCTTATGTTCCTACTAGAATTTATCCCGAAGTCTTGAACATAGCTATTTACATTCATGGCAGCCCCCCCCCCACACCCACACACACACAGGCACAGCACCATCACTCTCAACTCTCCCACATTTTCCAGAACATCACTGATTTTGCCTTATTATTGCCCTGTACCTTGTAACTCATGAAACATTATATTGCAGTCAGTCAGTCAATAATACCAGACATGGTAGTTTAATATTTTTTATTGTTCAGAATATACTCTCTGATACAACACCTACTTAGTAGTACAGAGGACTAAAATGCTGTAACGAAGTGTTTCTGCATAGGGTATACGAAGGGTATAGGGCTTGAAACTTTAAGTTCCTCAAGGTAGTACTTAATGACAACTTTTGTGTCTAGTGTTAATGCAGAAGAATAAGGGTCTGCTAGTTGACAAGTTGCTTCCTGTGCCAATGGTAGAGAGTTGGAAGCTTCACCCCCATCCATTCTTGACTTTCTTTAACAGAGTTAGGGTACCGTACATCTTCCTTCTTTCATGTTGCAAAACATTTTGTTCTTTTAACTTTTTAAGTAACTTGTGGTAATATTTCAGATACCTGATGTCTAGTGCCCCATCCCACCCTCACATCTTTTGCACTGCAAAACGATTATTCTATTAACTTTTTAAGGAACTCTAGAGTTTTAATTAAGTTTTCTCACAGACACACACACACATACACACACACACACACACACACACACACACACATGCTGTGGCTGCTGCTGTTGACCTATCCTGTTTTTTAACAAAATGAAAAAAATAAATAAATGAAATACAACTATGTAACATTGTTCAAATGTCAAGATAATAACACTGCATAATACATTTGGCTCAAATATACAGATATTAAATGAAACTATGTTGCATAACACAGTAATATATACAAGTAATTCATAGGAAGTAGAGCAACCACAGTGTAATAAGGTGCAGAGCATAAGCTGGCAAAGTCATAATTCTGAAGTAGTCTGCATATGGACAATTGGATGGAAAAAGAGATAGTGAAAAAATATATAAAAAATGTATATGTATATTTACCTTTCCCCCTAATATCAATTCCTAGCAGATGCAAACAATTTAGTTAACTGCAAAGTAATAATTTAGAACAAGCAAGGGATATTATTTAACCTCCATCTCTGAAGTAGATGGGAATGGAAAGGTTTCTCCAAATCTATAAGATAAATGATTTGCTTGATGTCATCAGGTAGACAATTTTAACAAACAGAGGCTAGCTTAGAAAATAATTCTTCACTGGGAGTGAGAGTAAAGGGTACTCTTGATTGTAGGAAAAAAATAAGAACTATGGAGAGAGTAGGAGGGATCTTTGATAATTAATTTGTTTATAAGCGAGAACAGTATAATCAATGGAGAAGTTAGAATGTAAGTGTGTTTAAAAAGAGTGTGGCCCTGTCACTCACAGGTAGACATTTACATCTGCTTTAAGACAGCAATATTTATATTTGTAAGAAAGGTGAATGAATCTTGAGTATTTGATTTTTCAGCATATTGTAGCTGAGAGGTATTATAAGAGGAACCAAGGGCTATGATTGGTACTCTATACTACAGAGTATTATCAGAGGAAGCAGGGGCTCTGATTGGTACTCTGTACTATAGAGTATTATCAGAGAACCCAAGGGTTATGATTGGTACTCTGTACTACAGAGTATTATCAGAGGAGTATGGAGCTATGATTGGTACTCTATACTACAGAGTTTTGTCAGAGAAGGCAGGGGCTGTGATTGGTACTGTATACTAAAGACTGGAAAGAAGCACATTTATAATTATGGCTTATCTAGGTTCCATGGTTAGAGGATGAGAGATCCTATAGTATATTCGTAATTGAGCTAAATGTTCTGGAACTTTGATGGTCAAACACACACTCTAGATATCTTTGCTCAATGACATAATAGGTTCATTGGTAGGAACTAGGCTATCTGCCCTAGGGCAATTATAAGCCTAGCCAGAGTATGTCGGCTTTCGCCGCCCCATTGATTAATTAACTGATCCTCTGTCAAGCAGAGCCAATGAGTGATCCCAGGGGTGTATTTTATGTTACCCATCCACTTGTCAAGGTTTCTCTTGAGGAGTGTTAGTGAGGGGCTCTGCCTAATGTAGTTTGGAATTTTGTTCCAAAGCATGGGGAGTCTCTGTGACAGGAATCTATCCCTCCAGTATGTTCTATTTATTGTTGTGGCAAGGTTTAGCTCACTAGAGTGCATGGCTCACAGTGACTTGGATTTCTTTAGATGGAGCATGTCAATCAATTCTGAGTTGGACATGGCTTTGTAAGTCAGGCAGAGATCACCTCTGAGTAAGTGATATGCCACTGAGTACAGCCGGAGTTTTTTCAGTTGGGCTGCATAGGACATATGTTTGAAGCCAGTAATCCTCTTGGTGAGGTACTTTTGTGGTCTTTCCAGCTGTTGGAAGTGTCTTGTGAGGTGCATTCCAAATGGGGTACTCTATGATGGGTCTGATGAGTGACGAGTAGAGGGGTACTATCACCTATTTATTTCTAGATGCAAACCCTTTAGTAATTAGATGGGCCACATAGAAGGATTTCCTAACTACTTTGGCAATATGATTTTCAAAGGAGAGGTTACTATCCACCTAGGTCCCCATATCTCTTATTACCTCTTCTGTATTAACGGGGCTGCCAACTATGTGGTAATTCGTGGGTGTTTTGTTTTTCCCAAATGGGATGACTATGTATTTTTTGGCATTTAGCTTGAGGCCATGACTTTGAAACCAGGTGTCCATCTCAGTAAGGCCCTTTTGGAGGATGTCCGTGTCAGCCGGAGAGTCAATTATGGCTCCCAGTTTGCAGTCATCGGTGAACTTGGTTGGCCATAGTCCTCCTGTGTTTGCCTAGTAGGGGTCCCAGGACCAAGCCTTGCAGGACACCACTTGTGACTGGTTTAGAGTTGGACCTGGAGCCCGCTATTCTTACCGTGTGAGTTCGGTCTGTAAGCCAGTTGGCAATCCATTTTGTGATGTAGGGGTTTATGTTCAGCCTGGTGAGTTTTTCTGTAATACCTGAGTGGGGAATGTTGTTGAAAGCCTTGGCGAGGTCAAGGTAGGCTGTGTGAACCACCTTTCCCTCGTCTATGGCCTTGGTGACTGTCTTGAAGAAGTCAACCAGGTTTAGTAGGCATGATCTGCCCTTAACAAAGCCAAACTGGGATGGGTCAAGTGTTTGGAGGTTCCCAATGTCTTTGTTAATGAGTTCCATAATGATGCACTCCATAGCCTTGCAGACCAGGCTAGTCAGGCTTATGGGGCGATAGTTACCAGGGTCAGTTGTGGCCCCTCCTTTGTGGAGTTGAATAACCATTGCTGTGCACCATTCTATGGACATGTAGCCTGTGGAGAGGCTGAGGTTGAACAGTGTGTTTAGGTGAGGGGTTAGTTCGTTCTGACAAGTAATTAGAAATCTTTGTGTATACTACAGTTTTTGGAGAATACCAAATAACATTACTAAACTTTGTATGAATGTTGGCTCTGAGTTTGCCACTTCCAGATGGTAATAAATTAACATTGAAGGTTATTTTTCTAGACCAGAAGCATTCTTAATTGCCTATAAAATTATATGTGTCAAATGCATACACAACAGAGATGGTGTGAAGATCATTTAGGAACAGGGAAAAAAGCAAGTTTATCCATCACAGACCCTTGAGGAATACCTTTTCCAAATATACCTGAGACAAAGGTATTACTGTTTCCAAGGAAATTAAAGGTGCAATTGGCAGCTTTTAAACCATCACTGCACTTGATTAGAAAAGCCTGCCTCTCCTAGTTTATATAACATGAGGGCATGGGTGACAGTATTAAAGCCTTTACTAAGATCCAGAAATATTTTATCTTGCTCTATATTAGAAGCTATATTGGTTAAGAGTTCTGGGAGAGCATCTAGCTTTAACCTTATCTTTACAGGTTTACAGTGAAGACTAACTTCATCAAGCTTCATCATTTCATAATAAACCCTGACTTGCATGCTACAGCTCTGCTGAGGAGATGCTTTACTTTGGACAATCCAGCACAGAAAAACAGAACTCATACTTCTGTCCCGTCTACTCAGATTTTTCTAGAAATCTGCAAACGCACTTGAATTTGTCTACAAGGTTAGGTTACATATTTCTATTTAAGCTTTATGCAGCTGCAGATGACTTGACATGCTGCTATAAACAGTAACATCACTGATACATCAGTTCACTTTATCAATCTTAAAGCTTACTGGGATTCCATTGACTGGAAATTTTACTTAACAGCCTGATTTCTCCTTTGGCATAACAGTCCCTGACCCCATGAAAAATGCTCTCCGAACAATTATCTCAGTTTTATTTTCAGTAACAACTTCTTTAATTATCATAGATTTACAAACAACAAAGCATTACTGTTCTCTGTGTTGTTTAATGTTGTATACTTTAGAGTGCTGTATAAACCCTAATGCTGATCTTAGTCAAACGGAAAAGTATAATATAATTAGCTTTTTGGGGTACGACATTTGCAACAGGATGCTACATATTTAACATTTAAAAAACAAGACAGTTATACATATAACAGTATTTTCAGGATTTATAAAAGTCTTTCTCTCCTACAGTCCATTTACTTGTACATATTTACCCAGGACTCAGAGAACTTTGGAAAAAGCATTATCAGTAGTTCTTATACTTCTTCAGTCAAAAACATTGTCTGCTGCAAGTAATAAATATACTAATGTTCTATATGAATATCTAGGCTTAGCTTTATAGCTTGAGCATTGGTAGGCCTTTCTCATAACCATTTTGCTACCTGCCTGAGCTCCGGTGGTCAGAACTAGCAAGGTCATATGTCTTTTCTAATGGAGAAATGTTGTCAGTCACTGACAATGGACTAAAATTGTCCCCTACAATATGACAGATTAGGACAGATTATTTTTTATTTGTTTTGATTCCCTTTGTTTCATATTTTTCTCATTGTGTGTTACAGCTGATGAATTATAACTCATACAGGTGCATCTGTGGAGAAAGTTTAGCAAATTCTAAATGAAACAAAGAGGATTTGACATAGAATTGTGTTCACTCATTGCCACATAGTGGAATGATTGGAATAAACACCAGGAACTTTTTCTTAATGCTGTAACTTATCTTACTTGCAATCTGTATGATCTACTTACTTTCCTCCATGTTTTTAAGAAGTCTAAATGAATATCCCACTTTTCTGTCCTTTTTTTAATTCATGGTTTAACCTCAGATGACAGGCCTCTATATTCAGTTTTCTCTCTCTCTCTTTTTAATCACCAACTATTTTCATTTAAGATTCCCCAGAGAAAAAAAATCCTACATGGCAATTACAAAAAAGTCGCCTTGCACTCTGACTAGACGTTTTGTCATTTTTCTTCTTGAAACAGTACTCTCAAAATAGATGCTACATCATCTCCAACATATGCACTTTCTCTTCCAGTTTAAAATACCTGACAATTATGTAAAATCATCAATGTGGGATTTTCATTTCCTCATCCTCCAGAATTATCCACTTTTTCAAAGAACCGACTGACCTGTAAATGAACTTTCACATCTAACTAGACCATTCCCATCTTTATTAATGCAAATATTACCTTTTAATCTTTTTATCCTGATAATCTACACCTGGTGCTTGTTCTACCCTACCTAATGTCTTGCCATGTAATTCATTGTGCCTTTCTATGATCACATGACTTGTGAGTTCAGCTGGTAAACACCCTTGTTTTGCAAATATTCTATAATTTAACATAATGCCACAATTCAGAAAGGGATAGACCTTTCCTTTTATGGAGTTTCCTTAAAAGTTTGAAGTGTGACTTCACTCTTTTACCGAACTCAATAATTTCCTATTTTCTGTTATATATAGATTTTCCGATTTATTTGGAGTTTCTCCCTAGGATACTGAAGAAAGTAAGATTTTCCAATCTCATTTTGTCTGTTGATCCACTCAACTTCATGTTACGTCTCTGATCCACAGAGTTTTGATTTCCCTCAAACCCTGTCTCACCAATACTACCCCACATTTTTTCACACTCCTTCTTTTGCTTGTGAGTCTGCAGACTTCATAACCATTACTAAACCAATGTTCTATTATTTTCAAGTCTCTCTCTTTAATCTGTTATCTCTTGACACAAGAAATTACAATAAAAGTAAGAGTGTAATTTGGGATATGTAGGCTTCCTCATCTCTCACATCTTCTTTGTACCCTGAATATTTGCCTTGACAACCTAGAGCCTATTATGCCTCCTACAAACATCTCTAAGCTGTTTCATATTTTGCTTCTCTTTCTCCTAGTCTAGAGGGATGAAAGTGATCTTTGTTAACAATAATTTATGGAACTGTATTATTTCTGAATGTCAATATATATATATATATATATATATATATATTTTTTTTTTTTTGATTGCCAAATTGTCTAATGTTTAAATATTTTCAACCATGTATTATAAAGTCTTTGAAAAATTCACAATCTTTCTTTAATAATAATAATTTGTTTAATCTTTTTAATAAGAAGTACCACATCACTATTAATTGTATTCATTTTATTTAAAGTGCATATAGTTTAAATTGCTAGGACATTTAGTACGTAGGGTAGCACCTGCTTGAATATCACACTAATAAGGATAGGGGAGGGATTTGAATTTGTTAACATGTATACTAACACACTTTGTTTTACAATAAAATAAACCACTCCCATACCTGATAATAGGTATATAGTTAGAAAGTTTGGGATGAAACTATCATTCTGTTCATTTTTTTGATTTGTTTTGATCACTTGCCTGTGTGCTTAATGAAGGATTTTTGACTGGATACAGGCTGCTTACATTGCTTCAATTACTTCAGAATACGTACTAGAGTTAATAATTCTGTATAATATTAATAATATTTCAAAATAAGTTTTTATTTTTTGATTTAGGATGTTTTTAAGTTTGCTGCTTCTACTGCCATTTTCTGTTTTTTTCTGCTTTTTAATATATAGTGATTAACTAGACACAAAGGAATTGAAAAACTTCCACACAGAGAAGTTTCTTACACTGTTTTGTTTTGGACCCACTATACTTGTATAGTGGGTTGTTTGAGATTTAGAGGATACCATGGAGGTTACTTGTTTTTTGTATAGATTTATAAATCAATGTATTCCTCAGATAACAAACTTACTCTACATGTTAAGCAGAGTTTCACCATTTCCACCTTCAAGGTAAACTTAGATAACTGGATGGGCAGCCTCAAATTCTCCTTCAGTCTAGCTTGTCTTGCCCTCCTTAAGGCTAGAAGTAGGTTTTGAAGAATTTTTTTTTTTTTTTTTGGTTAGGCTTGTAATGTTCAGCAGACTGATTGCCTAGTACTTACATATGACTATGAACCTATGAAAGCTTCCACCAATCACATATTTTTTTTCTTTACTCATTGCAAGTATCATGTCCCATGACTTGTCTCCCATGTACCATGCAAAATAGTTGAAAAAAAAAACAGCAAGAGTCCCATTAGTCCAAACCCTAATCACAGTCCAGCTCTATCTGCGATATAAAGATGTCTGCCAAGACCAGCTTTATTACAGTCTATACTGTCTTCTTACCCAACCTCTGAATGACCGTCATGATTCATTATACATTGCCAGTCATTAACTTAAACTTAAACATATTCTCATGACCCTGTATCTTTTTTCTATTTCTCTCAACTTGTATCAAAATATGGTATATCAACTAAAGTTTTAAGGCATAATATGGTGGGAATAGGACCTGCAGCCCTCTCCACAAAAGGTGAATGTCCTACCTGTTGACCTACTGATATGTCAAAAGGGTGAAAATAGCAAAGATGCTAATAACTAGAGCACTCAAATTTTGTCTGCTAGAATGAGGGCTCAATGTACAGTTTTAACAAAATGGAAAGTATCTCAAACTAATGTCCCTAAAAAACATTACTTTTTAGTAGCATACCCAAATCTGCAGAGGATGCCATTCTTTTGGAACTGGAAGTTATTTGCTGGCTATCTGTTTATTCCTCGGGCACCCTACAGTAGCTCTCTGCAACTTCTATAAGCTTCTTCTTCTTCCTATAAAGGACCAGCTATATCCTAAAATATTGCCCTGATGAATACAAGACCTAAAGCAAAAGTTAAAGCTTGAAATAAAGCTTGTAACAAATGAAAAAAAAAAAAGATTAGTCAAACACTACAAAGTATTTCAATTTTAAAAAACTGCATAAAGAATCCAGAATTAATAGTAACATAGCAGAGGTTATTTATCTGAACAGTTTACAGACCCATTTAGTAGGAGAAACAAAACTCTTCTGGTCAAACATGAAACAATTAAATACAAACAAGATTTTTTTTAAAAGCGAAATCTAAAATGGTATTTGGTTTCTAAAGCATTAACAAACAAAGGATACCACAGCATCCAGTGTCTCCTCTCCCACACATTATTCTACATTGGCAACTGGACAACATTGTACAAGTACTTATATAACATTTCCTTTTACATTCATATTATCACCAAATCTCGGCTTGGCTTGGGAGTACCTTCTGTGTGGAGTCTGCATGTCCACCCCATGGTTGGGTAGCGTTCGAAAGACATGTGTGCGTAAATGGGCGTGCCTTCGTTGAAGGTTGGGTGTCGAGCTGGCACCTCAACATTTCGTAAAAATCTACTGCCAATCATTAGCGGACTGGAGTTCCGCTGTGGAGACCCCTTACCAGGAAAAAGCCGAAAGACAAACAACAACATTATCACCAAATCCACAGCAAAGAAGCTTTTAGAAAAATGGAGTGTAACTATAATCCATTGTTTCATATTCCACATCCAAAAATTGTACAACTAGAATACAAAATGTTAAGCACACATACAGCACACATATTTACCTTCATGCTCACTACCAAAGTTATTCCACCAAGTTTTAACCACTTCTTTATACTGACTTATTCCAAAACAGCCAGTCCCACAGATATTAATAACTACAGCTTTATTATTGACAATGCCTGTCCTAAAGCAGGAAGCTTGGATAATGGCTACAGCACAACTCTCCCACCACTCTTTATATGTTAATAAACTAATTATACCATAACATGCAAAACAGACTTCTAACAGAAGCCATTTGTTTATGTCTAAAACGTTTACTAAAACTAAACATTGAATTCTCTCAGACAATGGTTTGATTGCAACATATCCAATACAACCTTTATAGTACAGGCTAACAACTCCCTTTCTGGCTTATGGGCAATAACTACAAGTGTAAATAAATGGTCAGTGACAGGTCCCATGCTTGTCTCAGTATTCATAAACACCCTATCATCTGACATCCTTGACCTACAATGCCTCTTATATGCCAACAATACTGAGCTAACAAATACTCAAAAGAATTCCTCTGCAATAAAAAAAAAACATGCATACATACATCTGCACATATTGTAACTGGATTAGCCAAAACAAATGTTCAATGAACACCCTTACATGTACTGTAATGTTATTAGGTACACATTAAATAGCAGCCATGGCCCAGCTTATTTTAATAACCAGTTTGGATGCATACTCACACCCAACTCGACTCATAAAAAATATCTTTGCACCCTATTAGATCATTTCTTCCAGCAAACATAGAGAAAAAACAAATAAAGTTATAACTGATCTAAAATCTTTGTATAAATACCTTATCTTTTAATTGCAGAATCCAGAAAAACAGTAAGCAAGTAATGACTTCCTCTCAATATTAGAATACATCCTTCCTATGCTCTTCTTATAACCTCACTGAACTCACCAAAGAGTAGCAATGTATTACAAACAGCATATGACAAAAGCCAGACATTTATTCATTCATCCATTAGGACACTCTCAAGACCACCACAACACTTCCATGAAAGTTAACATTGCAACCTTTACAATGCTTCTGCTAAGCACTAAATGGTTCTTAGGTAGTACTTACATGTGTAGTTCAGGACACTAGTGTAAATTCCCCAGAGCACTGTTTGGTAAGTGACTTCCTCAAATTCACCTAATAGACAAATGGAGGCTGAGGGAATCATAAGAGCAATAGGCATTTCCAGGCTGCAGAGTCCTGCTACCGTTACTCCTTGCAGTTCCCAGTCAGACACTAGACTGTATATGCTGTCTACCAAACTTGACACTACTATGACTTAAAACCTTCTCAGTGACTAATAATGTCATACTGTTTGCTTTAGATACCCCGTATGAGTTAAGAACTCAAAATGCCATGCATCTACTGAGATCTGTGTACAATATAGCTACTGCAGAGAAAACTTTCTACAGATTAGTGCCTACTATTTGTAATATTCTCCCACAGAACTTACAATTAGTCAATAATCGTACACTTTTTTAAACAAAAACTTATCTAATAAAAAAAAAAAACAAATGCAGCTTTTTCAGGAATACAGGTCATCCCACAGTGTTTGGGTAAATATATAGTCTCTTAAGCAAATACACGAATCATTAAATCATTACTACTTGCAGTCAGTTCAGTGGCACACTATATACATAGAATACATATCCATGTCAATAACGGAGCATCTGCATTATTAAATGTAGCAACAAACTATATGGTACATACCCAGTTAATGGAGCAGAAAACAACACTACTATTGCAACAATGATGCATTATGGATATTAGATTGCTCTATCTATGGTATTTAATATTCTAAAGCCTTATTTTCCTTTGTCAATTGAATTTTTTTCTCTTTACATAAAAATGTTCATTTGCATGTTTTATGCTTTTACAATCAACATTGTAAACTCTGTTCTGAATCCTCTTGATATTAAAGTATATGTTGTTTGTCATGACAGAAAGATTTTGCATAATGTTTTTCCCAGTTTCCCTCTGTTAATTCTGAAGCTGGTCCATGTGCAAGGGACATTTATCTATTTATTTAACATTTGTTTACTGGGATAGTCCAACTTGGAATGAAGCCAATTTTCATTTGAGGCCTGGAGAGAAACAGTCCAGATGCATGTCTTTTGTGATGTGGGAGGAAACCAGAGCACCCACAGGAAACTCACACGGATGCAGGGAGGACATGCAGACTCTGCCCAGAAGGCAGCCCAACCGAGAATCAAAATGGAGAACCTCTTAGTGTGAGGCAACAACACAACCGCTGCTCTACTGCTGCACCACCATTTCATTTACCCCATTAAGAAAAGAAGGAATAAATAAAAGTCAGTTATCTTCCAATATCCTTATTATTAAGTATCACCTACTTTGAAAACATATTGCCCAAGTTTTAAATCCCAGCCATTTTGCCACCCAAACTGCCACATTGCCACTACTCCAGCATGGCTTGCACTACTCTAATAGATAATTAGGTTTTCCATTCTATAATGATGCTGGCTATCACCCATCATGAAAATATCATAAGACCTGTTCCAGTCTTCACCCCACATTCTTATCTTCTATTATTCTTCCCACTTAAGATGTACTTGAATTAAAACTCACATAGCCACCAGAACTCCCCAAATTATTAGCAGATTACACTGAGCAGAAGACAAAAGCTAGCCTAAATTTATGTATTGAAGCTTTCATCCCTCCAGCTCTTGATAAGCCACTGATTTGTATCCTCCCAGCATGTCATCGAAACTGTGTATTTGTGTGTGTGTGTGTGTGTGTGTGTGTGTGTGTGTGTGTGTGTGTGTGTGTGTGTGTGTGTGTGTGTGTGTGTGTGTGTGTGTGTTTGTGTGTAGTGATATGGCCAAGATAAGTTGTACTATGTGTGGATCTGGGGATGTGCAATCAAATCTCTAGTGCCAACATTATGACCCAGCATCCTGAACAGGTGTGAGATGTACTACAAGTCAGAGTGTTTACCTAAAATGAACAATGTCTGCTGGATAATCTACCATGTCTGGATGTGGACACCTTAATCTGTGAAGGATCAGGGAAAGTAGTGCTACTATGGGATCTGGCATGGTTATGTTGGCTAACACTTGATGTAATTGCTCTCTGGCCATGTGGGTGCCGACCCTCCACCATCAGAAGTTCCATTACAGACACTGCACACTTCAGTGAGTCATTCATCTGGTCCAAGGAGTCATCCACACAGTTCAGGGAGTGTCACACACCAGAATGTACAACATTCAGTATGCTAACTCTTCTGAGGCAGTATTGAAATGTGCCAGTGCTTCTATGACAGCTATCAAAATACATTAATTGGCATTTACTAACACACCAATGTCAATTGAATGGCAGAAAGCAGGCTTCCAGTGAGCATCTCTGTGTGGTACTTTACCCTCCTAATGGCTAGGAGTACACTCTGCCAGATTTGCACCTGGAGAATTACCTTGTCATAGGTATGTGTAGGCAATCTGACTGTGTTCAAACTCTTGGTAGGGGATGTGGGAGCCACAGCCTCAGTGTCAGAATGACCCTTTGCAACCCCAGACTGTATCTCTTCATCACCACCATCATCATGAGAAACTATCAATATTCTGACATCAGCTGGTATGAGTTCCACAGTGTCGGTGGCAGGATCGCCTGTGATTAGGATAATTTAACATAACAAATAACAAACTATAAGAAAAAATGATCAGGCTTCTACTACTTGACCCTGAGGTGTGCAATAATAGACACACATGCAATTAAAAAAGGAGTTAAATTAAACTTCAATAAAAATTCTGTACATTAATAAACTAATATAATGTACATTAATATACTAAAAAAAGGTATGGCCATACCATTTTTAGGTGGTGGCAAAACATCAGTGACCGATGTGCCAGGACAAACAAAATGGAGATGGAAAGAAGAATGATAAGCGTTAAAATGAAAATGACACACTAAAGACAAAACTCACCTACATAAGTATATAAATAAAGATCTTATACAGATGTATCTTTGTCCTCTCTCTCTCTGTCTCTCTCCCCTTTCCCTCTAAAACCTTCATTATCTCTTTCTCCCTCTCTATTTCACTTTCTCCATCTCTCTCTTCATATATATCATACTGGCAAATAGGTTCAGTGCTAACTTTACCCCCTGTCATCACCTAAAAGGCCCATCTCTATACCAGAAGAATGTAAAGTTCCTGTAATCACAGCTGCACAGGTAAAAAACACACTATCCAAAGCCAAGAACACAGCATCCATGGGACCTGACAACATCCCAGGCTGTGTTCTACATGAACTACAGAACGAACTGACACCCCACCTAAGTACCATGTTCAATTATAGCCTCACCTCAGGCTATGTGCCCACTGAATGGTGCACAGCAATGGTTATCTCAATCCACAAAGGGGGAGCCACCACAGACCGCAGAAACTACCGCCCCATTAGCCTAACAAGCCTGGTCTGCAAGGCTATGGAACGTATCATCATGGAACTTATAAACAATGACATTGGTAATCTCCAAACTCAAGACCCCACCCAGTTCGGGTTTGTAAAAGGCAGATCATGTCTCCTAAACTGGATAGACTTCTTTGAAGCAGTCATCAAAGCCGTAGATGAGGGTAAGATGGTTCACACAGCCTATCTAGATGTTGCCAAGGCTTTTGACACCATCCCCCACTCTGGAATTATAGATAAACTCACTAAACTAGGTATAATTCCATATGTCACAAGGTGGATTGCCAACTGGCTCACTGACAGAACCCACACTGTGAAAGTAGCAGACTCTAAATTCAACTTCAGACCAGTGACAAGTGGAGTACCACATGGTTCAGTCCTGGGTCCTCTCCTGTTTGGTATCTACTTCTCTGAAGTACAGGTTAACACAGAAGGTCTTTGGCTAACGAAGTTCGCAGATGACTGCAAACTAGGAGCCATAATCAAAACTCCAAAAGATGTGGACATCCTACAAAAGGGCCTTGCTGAGACAGATGCCTGGTGTCAAAGCCATGGCCTCAAGCTCAATCCCAAAAAGTGCATTGTTATCCCTTTTGGTAAAAACTCTGTACCCATGAACTACCACATAGGCGGTAGTCTACTTAACACTGAAAGTGTGATAATAGACCTTGGGACACAGGTGGACAGTAGTCTCTCCTTTGATAATCACATCACCACAGTAGTCAGGAAATCCTATGTGGCACACCTCATCACAAAAGATTTCTCATCCAGGAAAAAAGAGGTCATTGTTCCCCTCTACTCGTCACTCATTAGAACCATTATAGAGTACAATGCCCCTTGTGGTATGTACCTCACAAGACATCAACAACAACTGGAAAAGCCACAGAAATACCTCACAAAGAGGATTACTGGCCTCAAATAGATGCCCTACGCAGACTGTCTCAAAAAACTGCAGCTTTATTCCATCATATATCACCTACTCAGAGGCACTCTCTGCCTAACACACAAAGCTATGTCAAACACAGAGCTTTTAGACATGCTCCACTTAAAGAAATCCCAATCCCTATGAGTTACATGCTCTAGGGACTTAAACCTTGTCACCACAATAAACAGAGCATGCTGGAGGGATAGATTCTTGTCCTAGAGACTTCCCATACTCTGGAACAAACTACCTATCTATATCAAACAAAGCTCCTTATTAGCACTCTTCAAGAAAAATCTTGATGATTGGATGGGCGATAGGAAATTCACCCTGGGGATCACTACTGTGGCTCTGCTTGACAGTGGCACAGGAAAATAATTTTCTTGGGTGGCAAAAGCCAAGGTACCTTTTGGCTAGGCTTATATAGGCCCTGGGGCCAATAGCCTAGTACCTATCTATAAACCTATATATAAAAGTATATATGAAAGATACTTGATGGCACACCAGTAGACACCCTTTGTTTTTCCTCCACCAATGCTCCTATGTCCAGCACTACAACAGGAACTCTTGATGAGCTGCTTGTATCCCTTACAGTGCACAGGAACTTCTCTGCCTCAGAGGGTGGCAGTTTTGCAGCAGAACTAGCACCGGTAATACTTGATTCCCATGCTATAGTACTTGCTCATTTCTTGGCCTTTGTGCTCATGTCACTGGCTCAATAACTGATGTGTTTGAATTTATGGCATAGCCACCCACAGCACTGACATCATCGATCACCTGCTGCCAAATACGGTCACAAAAGGTCTTGTTTCTGTAATTTGTGTGATCTATGTTGATGGAGGGTCTTCTCAATTACCCTATTATCAGGATGTGAGAATGCAAGTTTACATAGACCACAAATCTTTGGAGCCATATCTCTGTATGGGAGGTAAAAAAAACACAAATATATGTGTGTGTGTGTGTGTGTGTGTGTGTGTGTGTGTGTGTGTGTGTGTGTGTGTGTGTGTGTGTGTGTGTGTGTGTGTCTATATATATATATATATATATATATATATATATATATGTACATATATTAGAAAAAGAAGCAAAGTGACTGACAACAAAACAAATATGCAGTTATGCACGCATCAGTAACAGAAATTAACTAACTGGTCTCTTTGAATATACACATGTAGTACATAACTATAAATCCTCCACAGCAAACCATGCACTGACAAACATGGTAAAGATGAAACAAATGTGTAAATATGGAATAGATTGAAGAATTAACAATGAATGAAGTGTTTGGATTGAAGATGTTACCTTTTGTGATCATCTTTTTTGATGTCAGGCATATACAATAGGCTTAATTCAGTTATTGGTCTAAATGTTAACCTTTACATTTGCTGCTAGTCATATAAAATATTTTCTCATGTGTGTTCACATCCTTAGAGAAATGTTTTTATAAAGGGATGTAACATTTGATGTGGATACTTCAAATGACAACTGCTAACCTTTTATATCAATACAAATGGAAAAACTGCAGACATCATGCAATGTTATCTGAAGAATAAGCTATCACAACTGTTTCAGTATTAATTGTAAAAAAAACTTCACATACCTTGACATAATTTGTATGAAAGTCAAAAAAATGTAATGCAATTACAGCAGTCAAACAGTAGTATTTCTATTCGATGAATCCAAGCCATCATTCCTACTACAAGTGCCTTAGCACCAGATTGTGCTTATATATTGCAAATTAACCCCTCTGGACTCTGTGAATATGTAAATCTGGTGTCAACTCATTATCATTCACAAATCACACAACCTGCTCAAAGTGCCTGGCATGTAAACACAGTGTGAGGATCTACACAATGCTGTAAACATACTCCAGCACTATAACAGTAAGTATTGAGAAGTGGGTGTTGCTACAGTCTTGCGTGTATGACACATTAGCAGTAGTACATGAATAACTAAGTGTTCAATACTCATGCAGCTTTGATGCACACTTACAGAGGGCTGTTAAAATGAATATATTTTCAAACAACAAGAAACAAGCATAGAGGACCTCACTCAAGTTAAAGCTGCTAAATAAAGTCAAACCAAATGTAAAAAATACAGCTACCAACACTTGGAAAATTAATATTGAATCCAACAGCTCAATAAAAACAATAAAATAAAACAAGAAATGCAAAGTTTGATAAGCTCTTTCAGGCTGTGCCCTTCATCAGATAAATTGCTCACTTTTAAACACTCATTTAAAGGGAGTAACAACCAATCTGTGCTCAATATTGAACCCGCCTTTTTTAAGGCAGGTTTTAATGGAATTACATCTTTAAGCCCTGGATGTCTGTGTGCTGCAAGTTCTATTATCCATTTGGCCTTTTCATATTCAATGTCATTCACTATACCACCACCGCTGATGTTACTCACCATATGCCAAATCACCATAAATTTAAAATAATGTCCTTGATGACCAGATATGTGGCTATACAGGGCATTGTGTTATTTTTTCAACCTGATAGCTGACAAATGATTCAATATCCTCTGCTTAAGCATGCAGTTCATTTTCCCTATATAGTAACAATTGCATGTCTGACAAGTAGCAAGATAGCCCACATTCGTGGTACTGCAGTTAGCTCTGGTGTTGAAAAAATATACTCTGCCTGTGATGGGATGAAGAAAATTAAAGGCCCCATTGATGTAATGACATGCCTTACATGGCCCACATGGTCTAGTGCCTCTCCTCACTTCAATCCACTGTTTGCCACTTCTGTCCTCATTACCCAGTAAGTCTTTTGAGTTTTTATTCCACCTGAAGCCAAAACTAGGTTCTTTCCCCACAACTTTCCTGATCATCTCATCAGAAAGTAAGATTGTCCAATTTTGTCTGATTATATTACATATCCCATGTATGCTGTTACTATATGTGAACATAAGTCTCATCTTACCACTATGTCTCTGTCTACTGTTGACCACAGGAACCCTCCCTGCATTGTGTTTTAACCATGGACACATTCTATCCTTCCTGAAATCTCTATTGGTCTGTATAATCCGCTTGACCTTCTACCTATTGTAACCCCTTTCTATGAAATTACCTTCCAAGCATCTCACTTCCTCTTTAAAATTACTTTCCTATGTGCTTAGTCTAGATACTCTCTCTAGCTGTCCAGTAACAATGTTATCAAAAGTGAACCTAGGATGCATGCTGTCCTGTGTAAATATACTGTTCTTCTAACATTCTTTTCTGTATAAGGTTGTTTTAACCCCCCCCCCTCATCTTGGATCACCCTGACATCCAAGAAGTCTATCTCTGTGCTGGAAAAACTCACCGAAAATCTAAGAAAGGTTGTAGTTGATTCTATGTACTTAACAAAATCAAACAGTTCTGTTTCTAAACCTTTCCACAACAAAAAAATATCATCTACAAAACTCTTGTATAGGCATAACTTGTCCCTCCATTTATTGTGGGACCCCATCACATACCTGTTCTCCCAGTGTGACAGTACCAGGTTAGCATATGTATTCATATAATGCCCTGTATAGACACATATCTGGTCATCAAGGACATTATTTTAAATTTATGGTGATTTTGGCATATGGTGAGTAACATCAGGGGTGGTGATATTGTGAATGACACTGAATATGAAGAGGCCAAATGGATAATAGAACTTACAGCACACAGACATTCAGGGCTTAATGATGTCATTCCATTAAAACCTGCCTTAAAAAAGGGGGGTTCAGTATAGCACAGATTGGTTGTTACTCCCTTTAAATGAGTGTTTGAATGTGAGCAATTTATCTGATGACGGGCACAGCCCAAAAGCGGTCATCAAACTTTGCATTTCTTGTTTTGTTTTATTGTTTTTATTGAGCTGTTGGATTAAATATTAATTTTCCAAGTGGTGGTAGCTGCTTTTTTTACACTTAGTATATTTACAAAAGACATATGAAATTACTTTGAATTACTTAGTAGAAAAAACATTGTAAATAAACAAAGGCTTAACAAAACCACCATGGCTTCCAGTGCGATAAAAATCCAATTTATTGCATAAGACAAGTGCTTTCACATAGGCACTCTACGCTTATTCAGATCCTAAAAACAGTGCCCCAATACAAAACATTTTATAGCAGCAAAATCACAGTCCAAGTATCAATTAAATAATTAAACAATTAAATAATAGAACAACTGACATTAATTACCCTCCATATAAAAGGCTAAAACCATTTACTTAAAGCGCCGTGCATCCAACTCTGGTTTAATACAAATGCTACTGTTTAAACCAGGATAGGTGTGTGCTTGTAGCATAAAAATCCATTTCAGTTACATGCATTCAATAAAATTATTATTATCACCACCTCTCTTATTCATTACAACAGTTTGTAAAACCCTAAAACTAAATGTATGAAGTGAAAATTCTGCTATGTTCTTGGCTAGAGCATTGCATAAATTCCTATGCTTAATATCATATAAATGGTGGTACACTCTATCCCTAAGATGTTTCGTGGTTTTGCCAACATAAAAACAGCTGCACCCATCACATGTAGCCAAGTAAATGAGGTTAGTAGTATTGCAGGAGGCATGAAATCTTGGTTCAAATTCATAACATAGAGTTGGATGCTTAAACTTTTGAACTTGTCATACTACTACACATCTTACACTTCTTACAGGGGAAAGTACCAAGTTCGCCCTCTTGAGTTAAAGTGCAAGTTCTATTACCACATAATATCTGTTTCATATTCTGATTGTTCTTATATATAAACTTAGGCTGTTCTCCAACCAATTTCATAGTATCCTTATCCACCATAAGAAAATGCCAATTTCTATTAATAATTGCATGTACCATCTTATTACCTGTAGTATATCTAGTTACTAAACGAGTTCCATATTTTCCTTCATATCATGTGGTACCTCTATGTGGTAAGTTATCACTGTCAGGAGAACTCACCCTCCCATTGATAATCTCATTCATTAACCTAGAAAAATCAGACCCTCTGTAACCTCTATCTAAAAATAACTGTTCCAAAGTATTTACTTCCTGTTGCAGAACATATTTATCTCCACAAAGCCTCTTCACCCTATTCAATTGACCCTTCATAATGTTAGGGAAAATGTGTTTATGATGCATGCTGCTATGATCCAACAAGCTATTATGCCAAGATTCCTTACGGAACATGCCTGTAGCTATTTTCTCCAGATTATCCTTATACAATTTCACATCCAAAAAAATCCAGCATTTCACATGAATACATAGCTACAAACTTCACAAAATCTGTTGTATTTCCCAAATCATAATAAATTAATTAAGGAGGGGTATTCCCCCATCCCACAGCATAAAAATATCATCCACAAAACGTCTATAAAATTTTATATGGGTATAAAAATCACTTGTAAACAAACATTGTGTCTCCCAAAAGTGTACCACCAAATTTGCATAGGAATTAGTGCAAGGGGTGCCCATAGCGACACTCCCATCACTGCAAATAAATTTGTTCTTCATACATCAATACATTGTTCGAAAGAATCAGTTCAAGCAAAGTACATATCAAAATAACCTCATTACCGTCAAACATACTATGCACACTTAAAAGTGCTGTTATGGCTTCCATGCCATACTCATTTCATATGGAAGTAAATAAACTTTGCTCATCCATGGTCACCATCAGTATATCTACTGTATCCACATTCTCACCATATTTATTCAAATCATCAATAAACTGTGTAGCATCCTTTAGGATGGTGGAAATCTCTCTCACTAAGGGTTCCAGTTTACCTTCCACATAAATGGAAAGATGTTCCATGCACCACCCCCTCCATCCACTATGGGTCTCACTGGGGGGTTCTGCATCGACTTGCGAATCTTAGGCAATCCTTTGATGCAGAGAATTAATGGATATTCCACATGTAAAAAAGAATATAAAGTATCATCAATTTGTCTACACATAAGTAGATCATAAAGCGTATCATTTACATTACTCACAATTTTACAATATTCAGTGTTATTTAACCTTGTATATGTGTTTAGATCACTCAATAAACAGTGCATAGCTGCATTGTAATCCCCTCTGTTCATTAGGACTATTGCCCCACTTTTGTCAGCTGGTCAAATAAACAATGCAGGATTGTTTCTCAGCGAATAAAGTGCTTGTTTCTGAGCTACATCTAAATTACAAAATTCACCCCTATGTCTGTGATACACGGTGTCATATATATCCCTCTCACAGGCTCTAATAAAGCTTCAACATGAGCCGGTGTTAGGGGAGTGAAAGAGCTCTTCCTCCTATACACTTTACCATTTACATTAGATTGATCTGAACCATCTTTAAAAAACAATTCTTTCCACTAGAAAAAACATTGTAATACATTTCTGAATACATGCTTCAGAGGTAAACCTGCCTATAAGTACACAGTGCAAGTTAAGTTAAGTACATGATAAACAAACATACAATCAAAGACATATGCAAATACATGCAACACATAATGTCATCACTTTATAAAATGCATCAATAGACAATTGTTGCTCACCAAAAGAACTGGAAGAACACATTATTGTTTTGCATACATTTCTTATTCATTACTGTGACATGGTTTCTTAGATTAACTGCTGCAAATATCAAAAGCTTCCCAACATTACCTGTAAAAAAGCAAAGGACAACTTTTATAAAATTGATATATTGCTCCAGAAATAAAAGTGTTAGAATTTTGCTTCAGAAATCATCACACAGAAAGATTTTCCTTATGTTCACCAATTTTTTGACTTTATCCTTTGTGCACAGCTCAGCATTTCACAACAGGGACCATCAGCATCCACTTGCATTGAATGATACTTCTCTTCCCATGACAAAAACTCAGAAATTTAATTTTAAATGTTATCATTAGCACGTATAAGAGTGGTGGTGGTTCACTTCTGTCAGCACTCAGGACTCAGTCTAAAAGCAGATCCCTACAGGCCTGCACTCCCATTTATTCTGCTGGCAAATGTTTGATCACTGGAAGGCAACATGGACTATATAAGGCTGGAATTATCTACTCAGAATAAGGCAATGAAATGCTGTGTGCTTATTTTTACTGAAACATGGCTAAACTCTAACATTAATGACAGTGCAGTCCATGTGGAGGAGCTATCACTTTTTAGAACTGACAGAATACATTCTCAGTGGTAAATCCAGAGGGGGAGGGGTCTGCATATACATCAATAACAACTGATGTACCAGTTGTGAGATAGTATCCTTGCACTGCTCAGATAATCTAGAGTTTTTGTCACTGAAATGCAGATCCTTTTATTTACCCAAAGAATTCAACAGCATCTGCATCACAGCTGTCTTCAGTCCTCCCAGTGCTAATCCAAATGAGGCAATGACCACGTTATACCAGACTGTAAACAAACTGTAAAACAGGAATCCAGACTGTGTTCATATAGTGGAAGGTGACTTTAATCAGGCCAACTTGAAAAGAGTTCTGCCTCACTATTTCCAATACGTGGACTTTGCAACAAGGGGTGAGAATACACTGGACAAGGTATACAGTAATGTTAAGCTGGCATTTAAGACAGTGTCTCATCCACACCTGGGAAACTCTAACCACCTCTCCATATTGCTACTACCAGCATATAAACCATTGCTAACTAGAGGGAGACCAACAGTTAGATAAGTAAGAGTATGGCCAGATGGTGCAGTCTCAGCTCTCCAGGACTGTTTTGAGAGCACAGACTGGAGCATATTCAAGGAGGTAGCTACTGAGAACCTGTGTATTAATCTGGAGGAGTACATTGAGGCAGTGATGGGCTATATCTCAAAATGTGTTGATGATGTGACAGTCACCAGAACTATCATCACTAGAGCCAACCAGAAACCATGGTTGATGAGAGAAGTGTACTAACTACTGAAAGCAAGGAATGTAGCCTTCAGGTCTGGAGACAGGGAAGACCTCAGAGCAGCCAGATCAAATCTGAACAAGGCAGTGAGGGAAGAAAAATGCACTTATAGCAGAAAGATTCAGAGCTACTTCTTTGACCAAAAAGACTTCAGGCACCTATGGCAGGGTATCCAGTCCATCACTGACTACAGATCCCTATCTTCACAATGTTAGGACAACAAGGAATTCCTAAATAAGCTGAATGTCTACTTCAGCAGATTTGAGGAAGTGAACAGAACAACAGCAAAGAAAATGCCCAATGGCCATAACGAGAAGATGCGCATCCTCAACCCAGCTGATGTACAGAGGGCACTGCACAGAGTTAACCCGAGAAAAACAGCTAGACATCACAACATCCTAGGGTGTGTGCTCAGGGACTGTGCAGTCCAACTAATAAATGTCCTCACAAATATCTTCAATAACTCTCTGAATCAGCAGATAGTTTCAAAATGCTTCAAGGATACAACAATCATTCCATTAACAAAGAAGCCTCCACCATCTTGCCTAAATGACTACTGCCCTGTAGCCCTCACCTCCACAGTGATGAAATGTTTTGAAAGGCTGATCAAGGACACCATAACATCTGGGCTGCCTGTTGATCTTGACCCTCTGCAGTTTGCTTACTGAGAAAAATGCTCAATGGAAAGTTCCACCTGTCTAGCACTCCATCTGAGAATAAAAATACCTAGGCAAGAATACTATTCATTGACTTCAGCTCTGCTTTTAACACAGTCATCCATCTTCATCTGGTAATGATGCTACTCCAACTAAGTGTCAACACTCCACTTTGTAAATGGATGCTTGACTTTCTCACAGACAAACTTCAGAAAGTGTGCACAGGAAATAACTCCTCAGATAGCATCACTCTTAATATTGGAGTCCCACAAGGATGTATAGTTAGTCCCTTGCTGTTCACCCTGTTAACACATGATTGTACAGCCAGGTACAATACAAATCACATCATCAAGTTTGCTGATGACACAACGGTTGTGGGCCTCATCAGTAATGATAATGAAACAGTGTATAGAGATAAGGTGGAACAATTGTTTACCTGGTGTGAAAATAACAACTTAGCACTAAATGTGAACAAGACAAAAGAGATAATTATGGACTACAGGAAAAATTGCAAGGAACATTCTTCCCTCACCATCAATGGAAACAGTGGAAAGAGTGAGGACCACAAAGTTTCTGGGAGTGCACACCGATGAGGACTTGTCTTGGAATACAAATACAAATGCCATGTCAAGAAAGTGCACCAGAGATTGTACTTTTTAAGAAGGCTGAGGAGAGCGAACCTCCCATCGACAGTTCTCACTGCCTTCTAGAAAGGTACTATACAAAGCATCCTGATGAACAACCTTGTAGTATGGTATGGAAACTGCTCTACCTCTGAGTGCAAATCCCTCCAGAGAGTGGTGAAGACAGCCAAGAGGATCATTAAGACCACCTTACGATCTATCCATGACTTGTACTTATCCAGATGTCTCAGCAGGGTCAGCGGAATAATTAAACACTGTGCTCATCCTGCTTACAGACTGCTCCTGCATATACCATCCAGAAAGAGCTTCTGAATAATACATTGCAGAACTACGAGATTCAGGAGCCGCTTCTTCTCTAATGTCTTCAGGCTGCCGAACTCTAGTAACCACTACACTCCATAATGGTCACCTGGGTCAGTAGAAACGCTTTCAAATTGTGCATTAACCTGATTGCCAGTCTCATCTAATTCTTAGTGCAATATTCACCATGAATGTCACAGTAGCAATGCAGTAAAATCTCTCTTCTTTCAATGCAATACATGTTGCAAGTTTGTAAGTTAAACATATAAGGTGCATAGTGCAATACTTTAATGTTCACAGTGCAATACTCAAATGTCTCTTTCTCTACAAGGATCAATGCAATGTCTTAACCAAGAATCTGTGTAATACTAAAGTCTCATGCAAGTAAGTGTTCCCTTAAAAAAGTGTTAAAATGTGTTACTAATTATGTGCAATATTAGTCTGTCTACCTGCATGCCCATGATGTATAGCTAGGTGTTATATGTGCAAATGTCTGTGAAAATAGTCTATATGTTGTCTGCACATTGAGTCTGGAGACATGGAATTTCATTCAGTTTTTGAATTTGTGTGATTTCTGAATGACAGTAAAGTTTACTTTGACTTTGATGTTTGACAGTACTGATTGGAGAAAATGCACCTGTCCATTAACATTCTCTGTGGCTCAATCTGTTAGTGCAGTAAGTTTGGAGAAGCAGAAGAGGGTAATGCTGGGTTCAAATGCAGTTTTACTAGGGGGTCAGAATGAATATTTACACACACATTTTATTATGAATTGAACAACCCAACTCTGTGAAATGAATGTTAAGTAAATTACGTATACTCTTTTTGAATTTAAACTATGCTTGCATATGTATAATCTGCAGAATAGTTATTGGAAAAAGTATGACTCATCACACATAATTATTAGGTGTGTAGGACAGTATGTCATTTAAAGTATGTATAGCATCTACTGCAGTATGCAACTCAATGCAAATGCAATTGAATTACAAAAATAAATACTGGCTTGTACATATAACTTCAGTAAAATAACAAGTGAAAGTTGCACACATAGAGGCTTGCCATAATTAGATTTCCACTGATGTTGAAATTGTCATACCTCAAGTTACAAGTTCAAATGTTAGTTCTGCAGCATTAACTGTTAACATTTTTAGCCTTCTTTTTAGTCACAGACTCAGTTCCCAGATGATATTGCTCAATGTTTGTAGTTTGTATGTCCCAGCAACTCATTATGTCCCAATTCATCTCACTGTGTCAGAAGACTGCAGGAATGATTACCATCAACCATAACACAAAACATGCATAGAGGTGAAAATATTTCCTTTGAAATGTAATTCAGTTATCATCATCCTAATGCATTTGAAGAATTTACAGTGATAGATGTATAAATATAGTGAACATCGCACGTGGCCAAAGCTGACTGGAATATTTCATGCCTCTGGTGTATTTTGAAGGCATAATAACCAATTTTTCTGCAAGGCTTTTATTTTCCTTTCATTTGCTAAAATGCAGCTGGCAAAGTTGTTCATCACTGCACCCAAGCTGGTATATGCAAGAATTGCATGCCAATTCATTGCCATATTTCTAAGTGTCCTACAGAAAATATGGCAGGTGAAGATGATGGTGGTGCTCCATTTAGAGTGCAAAGGTGGTATGAAAAGAAGTCCAGGATCATTGTTGCATCATCATAAAGAGATACAGCCATAGGGTTTGGCAGAACTATACCATGTTTCATCACACGGCTGAGGCTTGGAATGGTGTGACTAAGGCTGCCATCAGTGCAGCTGGCATGCCACACACTGGGAAACAATGTTGCCACCATTATGGTAACACAAACAGGTACAATCAGAACCTCCTGAGTTGTTGAAAGGCATTAAATGGAGCTGCAAACACCCCTGAGTTGTATAAGTATAGTGACCTTTATGCATCCAGTACAACATAGTGCATTTGCCAGGCAATACAGTTATGTATCCTGCTTAATATTTTTCTGTTTCTTGTTTTGTTTGGCTGCTGAGGACATTACTAGGAACAATAAGGCACGCCAGGAATGACTGGCACACCAGATAGTCAAGAGATAAGTATGGCTCAAGTATGAATGCAAGCAAGATCATAGTACATCTGTAATGCAGTTAATCATACCAAATTTCAGGGCATCAGTCCATATGAGCTTGAGACACACACAGCTGTGTAGGCATGCCTAAACGTTATGTCAAGCATGCATGCCTGCTCTAATAGCTCTTTAGGATTGCATTAGGCAATGAGTAAATCAGTTTAGCAGTGTGCTCAATTCCCAGCAGCAGCAATTAGCTTTTATTACCAGATACTATTGAAAAATGATTTACTGCATTATTGAATAACATTAAGCATTCCATTTTTACAATTGGATGCCTTTACATAGAATGCATATATCCTATATGCCATAGTCAACTAACTGTTCCATATAATTTATAATAACACTGAGACTGATCTATTATATGACACATTAATGTCTTCACATCATATCTGGATGTGGCAAAGGTTAACGAAGGTATATGTTATATTTGTTTATATTTTAAAGTATTAATATGACATGACATTGACGCAATCTGTGTTTTCCCTCTACCACCCCTTTGTATATCTTTTTATTTTATTCTGTGTTGAAACATTACAGCTGTAACATTGATGACCATCATCACAGGAAGCTAGACTGACCACTGTGGATCAATCACCCCATACCTCTACAGATGGCTGCAGTTGCACTGTCACAGACAGCACAGACACCCAGCAGATCTGGGTCCTAATATGTCAGTTCTACCCCCATGACTCCTGCTCTACCTACTCTAACTGCTTCAGATAGATCTGCCCTAACTGATAGTGCAGTGGTACACACTGAGAGTAGTACTGGAGGTACCAATGTTGTTACCTAGCAAGAGCTGACAGGGCTGGTGAAGGAAATCATGGGGGGGGGTATTGCTACTTAAATCAGCAAAGTCGAAAAAGCCCTGCATTGAATTGCAAAATCAATACCTCATCTAACACTGGCCCAGGGATTTGCAGTGATGACAGTTCTGAGGTTTAGGACTAGATTCTCACTGTGCTCATGCTTGATGAGGATGCACCCCAAAGTCCACTACCTATCTCTAATTATGGTGCCCCCAAGCTTTTGTTTTCATCACCATCCCTGTCTGTTTTGTACATCCTGTAAGCCTGCACCTGCTACCTTGCCTATTCAACCTACCTTACCCTCTTATTCCTAAATAGCTTCTGTCTCTCTAAATAAAAGGGCACCTGTCCCACAAAAACTTGTGCCCCCCTATATAGCTTTACACATCACCTATGTGTCTGCTTGACACATATGATTTAGTGCAATTGGCCACAGAATATTATTCCATTGCTGTCACTCAGCCCTGATGTAGTGCCTATCTAAATTCATCCAATTCTTGCTACAATTATTATTTATTTTATATATTTATTTAACATTTGTTGAAAAGAAAAGTCTGACTAGGACAGAGCCTATTTTTTGTGGAGGCTCAGGGAGAAACACTTCAAATGCATGTCTTTGGAATATTTAAGGAAACCAGAGCACCAGGAGGAAACCCGCACGAACACAGGGGAGGACATGCAGTCTCTGCACAGAAGGCACCCCAGCCGAGAATCAAACCAGAGAACCTTTTCCTGTGAGGTGACACCATTAACTGCTGCATCACATCTCAGCCCAATATATATTTATCTTGTGAAAAATGGAAATGTTTGGTACTCTCCCACCACCATCCTTAACATTCCTTTATTCTTGTTTCTGTGTCCTACCCTCTGGTCCTCCCATCCATTTTCATCATTGTCCTATCAACCCCTTTTTCACACATTTAATCTGGTCAAAAATTAGAATCACATACAATACACAAAGCCAGAGATGACACAGAAAAAAATCACTTCCATTTTTGTTCTCGGCATTTTCGCAGCTGTTGGCTTCATGCATCAATAATGAGTGATGGTGAATAGCATTTCATGACCTACAGTAAAAATGGAAGACTTTACTTTCAACCACAGTAATACTGTTATCTTTGTGGTAATGTGCTTAGCCCTGCTGCACTATAGAAATGCAGTCTGTTAGCACTATTTTTGTGAATGTTACTGTGACAAAGCTATTTCTCTGCTGGGTGTAATGTACACCTTAAGGGATGTTTAAATTGTCATTGTTCTCATAAAGGCTGATGTCAGCATTTTCCCTTACTTCAAGTTTTTTGTAACTGCCTCTTCAGATGTGTGATTTAAACTTTGTAAATTATGAGCTTGTTTATGGTGTGCTGAGACAATGCTCATGTCTGTAGACTGTTTTTTGCATAATGTCAAGGGTTTGAATCCAAAAGAATGCCTAACATTATTTAATGTTTCTTTTTTTTTAAACTGTTGGCTAGATATGTTATTAACCAACCATCACCCTGCATTTGTCTTAATCATGTTTCTAATCTCATACCCTGCTTGCTCTGTATTTGTAACACTTTATTGCGCAGAACTTGACAGAATAATTAAGATGACAAACCTCTGATTAAAACACTACAACTTGGCCAGAAATTGCCCATAAACATAAACATTTTTAGGCCTCTCTCTCTCTTTAATCCTCCTCCTGTTTCATCAGTCTTTGTCCTCAGGATTTGCTCGATGCTTGGTAGTGCACAGAAATTGTAACCCGCAATAAATGGCAGTTCACATCTTATGGCCCCTCATCTTACTGTGCTTATCCTCACTCCACTACAGAAAGGCAAACTGATAGCACTATGACCAGACAGTTGTTATCATATGTAGAACCGGCTGCAGAGCTGAATATATACCACATAGTATGTTTCAGTTATGGCTACTTTTATTATATATTCTGCCACTCAAACTCCCTTGCTTCATAGTGTTTCCATAGTTCCTTAAAATATCTATGTTTTGGCACCTGACATTTGCCTTCTTTAGTTGTGTGATCAGCTACTGATCATGTCTATAGACTGTATATGCAGATTGTCAGGTGTCAACATCCAGCATCTGGTCTACATTTATTGAATGTTATGAATTCTCATTTATTGTCAGCCTATGGATTAATAGTGTTAACATGATTACCCCCTTTTGTGTTTTATAATCAGTCCTAAAATGCTAGTACCTTCCAAGAAATAAGTGCAAATTATTTGGTGCAAACAAGGCTTTATGGGTTAACAAGCATAGGACACTAGGCACATCTTTAAAATATTGCTGCTATAGAAACATAAGACAATATGTTAATTAATTTGCATTTCCTAATTAAGGCACCTACATCCATGTTATGTAGTGACTGTAGTACTTAGTGATGTCATGCAAACACATAGAGTTGCATGAGAAGAGTACAACTTGCCTCAAATACATGGACAGTCACCAGATATTAGGGCTGTCTAGCTAAGTGCATGTATTTCCATATAATGAGTACTTTGCTGCAATTTTCATGACATACAGTAACAAAACACACTTCTGTTTTGAATGGGAGCAGAATCAGAAATGCTTGTAGGCCTATACTCCTACTTTGCATGATGATTGGCATGGAGCTCCATAGACTAGTGTTAATTCCTGTTTAAGTTCAAAATCTCAAAATGTAATTATGCATGCACTAATACTTTGCCATCAGTCATGCAAATTAGCTTGATAGCAATTAGGAAGTAATTGTGTCAAAAAGAGAGTAATGACAGTGACTTGAGTTACTTGTGTATGTTATAATGAAGTATTGTACTCAATATATGATGAGTTCACTGTGACGCCGTCTAAACAATACATAATGTAAATCTATGTCTGCAATCCAACACATAAGACTTGCAGATGAAATACAGTGGTGTGGGAGCTTTGCACACATACTGCCTGAGTGGTATTAAGAAGTGTACTTTCCATATGTTTGACCTGTCTGTTTGTATTTACATTATATATCGTCCAGCATCAGGAAATATTGCAAATGACACGACTAATAATTACTATTTGCACACAACCATCCTGAAATGAACACTCAGGAATGCTTTATTGTCAATCCACTGTTTCACAAGTGTGATAGCCATTAATACAACATACTGTGAAAGAACCAAAACAGCCAGGAGACAGCATACCAAAAAGTGACAGAAACAAAACTACAGATTAATGCTTGAAGAGAGCAGCAAAACAACCAAGTATCCAAACACCACTTTATTTGTTCCAGTGGCAAGAAAAATAGTATTAACGCTTAACGTAATCAATGTGCTAGTTTCCCCAGACCTCATCAGATAAAAACAAAAATATTCTACTACCCCCATTTTAACTAAATGGTTAGTCAAAATGAACCAATAAGAAAGTGACATTAATTATAAACATCATTTCTAAAATAACATACATTAAAATCAAAGCATTATACCTCCCTTAAAAGCAGTATATAAAGGCACTAAACTTTAATTACATAACTAGAATCACATAGCAAAATATAAAACTACCCAAAGGATTAAAGGTATACTGCCAGCAGTAAGAACAAGTAAAACATAATGACAACAGTGGATAACCGACATACAGCAGCGTAAAAAACACAATATTTATTTAAAACTGGTAAGCGCTTTCTCGACCCAAAAGGTTACTTCATCAGACCATTATAAAATGCATATAAAAACATCTCAATATATAGTTCATAATTTAATAGTTTAACTAACTTGTTTAAATCCTGTTGAAATTTAAAGAAATAGTATAACTCATGCTTGCTTACTGCTGTTCTAATGCGCATTCAACTGCTCCAAGCTACTAGAAACAAACATAATGCATCATCGCATCCAAATATCCCTTAAAGATACAGACACACTCAAACTTCACACCATATCTTAAAATTATAATTTCTATTAACACTAAGTCGTTTCACAAGTCCCCTACAATTCAGTACTGGTTTAATGGGAACCATGTCATTCAAACAAAAACCCTATCTGCCCTAAATTTTAATATCCAGCGTACCTCATTCTTCTCAGTTCTAGTCTCTACAGCACCTAACCTAATACCTACATTAACCATCTCAATGACTAGGAAAGAAAACATATGAGCATGATCTTTCTCTGAAACTTGCTTGGCTAATGCACTTGATGGATTATTCATTCGCATGTAATACACATGCTCCCTTATACATTCTCACAACCTTCTGTTCATCTTTCCCACATAGAAGAATGGACAACATTTACACTGCACTAACTATACTAAATTTTTAGCTTCACAATTTGCTTTAACCTTAAATATATACTTCTCCTGCAGTTCTGGATGTATAAAAATCACTCTAGTGCTAATATAGTTACAGTCGCCACAGCCATTACATGGGTATGTCACAAACTCCCCATCATAATCTAATTTCATAGTTTCAGGATAGCACACCATCATTTTTAATGTCTTACAATTCTTAAAACAGAACGGAGGATCATCCCCAACTACCTTCCTAATCTCCTCATCCACCATCAGAAGTGACCAGTGTGTCCTAAAGACCTCTGTCACTTTCCTTATATCACTTGTATAAAAAAATCAGAAACTTCACACAATTCATTGCACCCTCCTTTCTCTCACTAACAGATAGCTCAATGCTAGAACTGAAAAGAGTGAGGTACATTGGGTATTAAAATTTAGGGCATATAGGGGTTTTGGTATGAATAGAATGGTTCCAATTAAACCAGCATTGAAGTATAGGGGACTTGTCAAATGGCTTAATGTTAACAGAAATTATAATTTTAAGA
Organism: Protopterus annectens; assembly: GCF_019279795.1. Taxonomy (NCBI): domain Eukaryota; kingdom Metazoa; phylum Chordata; order Ceratodontiformes; family Protopteridae; genus Protopterus; species Protopterus annectens. Next base: position 121,391,870 of record NC_056730.1, on the reverse strand, counting down.
TTTGGTGTGGAGTGTGAGTGTGTCTGTATCTTTAAGGGATGCTTGGACGTGATGATACATTACGTTTGTTTCTAGCAGCTTGGAGCAGTTGAATGTGGATTAGAACAGCAGGATGTGAGCATGAGTTATACTATTTCTTTAAACAGGTTAGTTAAATTGTATTAATTAATGAACTATATATTGAGATGTTTTATATGCGTTTTATAATGGTCTGATGATGCAACCTTTTGGGTCGAGAAATCTCTTACCAATTTTAAATAAATACCATGTTTTTTACACTGCTGTGCGTCGGTCATCCACTGTCATTATATTTTTACTTGTTCTTACTGCCAGCAGTATACCGTTAATCCTTTGGGTAGTTTTATATTTTGCTACATGGTTTTGTTTGTTTGTGGCTATCTGTTGGAGAATAGCAGAGGGTTTTCTTAATTGAGAAGTAAAATAGAATTTTGTTTCAGATAAATGGATGAGTGGTCATACACATGCTGGTTTGGTGAAGTTGCTGACTACTGAAAATAACTCTTTATTGCTGGATCATGATAGCTACTCTACTGATGAGGGGAAAGCTGATCTAGTTGATAAAACTGTTTTTTGTTCCTGTTTGAATACTTTGGAAAACTTGTTATACAAATTAAAGACACTGCAGCTTCAGTGACATCATTTTGAGGCTTGTTTGCAGTTACAGGTAGTCCCCCATGAATTGAGGGTACTACCAATAGTGGTGTATGGATCACATTATGCTGAACTTTTAGCAAAATGGCAGCACGTGAACTTGGAACTCAGTTTTAATTACTTGAAGCTGCTTATTGACTTCTTTAAACCAGAGGAGATAAAGTTGAATAAAGAGATTGAGGAGCAGCAGGAGGTGTTGTATAACTTGTTTCCCTTGGCAATAGTTGACAAAGCAGAAATAGTTGATAGTGTAACTATTATGGGAAACGGTTGATCGTTTTGAAAAGGAAAGGGATTGATCGGGACCTTTCTGATTTTGAGAAGGGCCATGTTTTCTCATGGCATAGGAATGAGAGTGGAAATAATACGAGTGATTCCAGGGAGAAATATAGTGATGCCACTGTGGTACCTCAGATGTTGGAGGGAGGTAAGATGGATACTGTGCGTGTGCCAGCAGCACACCTCAGATTGCACCAGAGCCCATGAGGGTGAGAGAGGGGATTCTAATAAAGATAGAGTGGTGAGGAAGAAGGACAATTATGGAGGGCTATGCCAACAGACCTTCCCAAATTTTCCACTCCCTATAACACAGGAACAGGGGAGGATGATCAGTCAATCCAGGAGCAGAGGGTATATGAAAAGGAAGGAACTAACAGAATATATGAAATATCCAATGATAAAGTAAATGTGGAAACCAATAGAGGGTCGTTAATATGAATTTGTCTAGAAGGACTTTGTTTTTGAGCTGTCTATGCTGAGTAAAAGACTGTCATTTATAAAAGCACAAGAAGCTGATTTAATTGACAAAGTAATAGATTTGAAGCTGTTTGTTAGAAATGTTATGCTGAAACTTATGTTGAAAGGTAATGAAAATAGGGTCTATATTAGATAATCAAACTTTTAAAAGTTTGAGTGTCATATGGTTGACACCATATAAAAAAAAAAACTACACATATAACCTACCTGAACATTTTAAGTGCACCCCTGCACCCCCACACACCCCACTCTTTAAATATACTAACTCCGAGATCACACTACAGTGCAGAAAAGGGAAATCTTCCCATTCCACACTGTACCGAGATCTCCGTTAAAATGTTTGAACTTTGAACTTTCAAAAATTCAATCATATGGTGTAAACCATATGACCGTCAAACTTTTGAAAGTTTGATCATCCAATATTGACCCATGAAAATAATGAAAAGTGTGTGTTTAAAAAACCTAGTAATATGGTGCCTGTTAATAATCCACTGCTGGAGGTGTTCAGTAAGTTATGTGAATAAGATTTGTTTCAGGTATTAAGCAGCAAGCTGAGAGGTTGTAGATATGTGAATTTAACAGCAGGGAGAAAGTTGCCCTTAAGTGTCTACAGGACGATAACTCTATAGTTACTCATCCTGCAGATAAGGGGGGGGCATGATTGTTGTAATGAATTGGACATACTATTTTGATAGTATTAAAAATATGTTAGCAGACATTGAGACTTATAGGGTGATTGATGTGAAAGATGTTGATAGAATGGGGAGGAGGATATGCCTGTTGTTACAGGATTGTCTTCTGACCTATAATGTTACAGCAGATCTGTTGAACTATCTTACTTTTGAGCATCTGGTAATGCCCCTGTTTCAGAGACTTCTTAAGATGCATAAAGATCCCTATAAACCATCATTTAGGCCCATTGTGGCTGGGAAGAGGTGGCTAACTGAGCCATTTTCCATCTTTATTGAGAAGTATGTAAGACCCATTCTTGACAAGTCCTTTATAATTCTAAAGGATTCTAAACATTTTTTGCAATATTCGTATTCCTTTGTGAATGTTGGGAATCACTCAGAAAAATGTGTTTTGCTTACCCTGGATGTAATATCGTTATTTACTGTGATTTCCAATATGAAAGGGATTGAAAATATGAGATTATACTTAATGAAAAAGAGTGAATATGGAAAAAAATGGTTGGCATATGTCTATTTATGGAAATTGTGTTGGAGAGCAATGCATTTGTTTTTGATGGTGTGTATTATTTACAAAAGAATGACATAGCTATGGTCACAGGTTATGCCAATAGCTACACCAACATAGTATTAGCCCAGTAGGCGTTAGACATTATGTTTAAATCTGACCTGTACTAAGAGGGGGGTCAACTTTAATTAAACGAAAGCAGAATCTGTTGAATACGAATCCATTGACACATAAACTGCGAAACGCGATAATGTCGAACACACAAAACCGTGAAATTTAAACATTGAAACCGCAATAGTCGGCCAACCCCACCGCCCGTAATATACTAATTACGCAAACACAACAAAAAAAAAACACATACATACACTAACCAAAACCTTACTACTACCCCTAAATTAAAGCACCAAAACCCCACTTGTAAGCCTACACTAAACCCCACATACACAACTGTCTATGCACTACCCTTAACCCCTCCCTAACCCTAAGGTCCATAACTACCGCCCACTTACCCTACAGAACTATACCCACACAAAGTAAATATTCCACACACATACAGATAACAAAATCCTAAACTAAACCTTACATACATTACCTATCTATGCACTTACCTTAACCCGCACCCTAACCCTAAGGTCCATAACTATTGCACACTTACCTTACGGAGCTATACCACAGATGGGCCAAATATGACAATTCAACATTTCCAATTTTGCTATTTAGTGCGTTCAACATTTCCGCGTTTCACTGTTTACGTGTCGACATATTCTATTTCGACAGATTCCACTTTCGTTTAATTAAATTAGACCCCTAAGAGAGTGTTAGGTTTTACTGATGATTTGTTGATGATGTCTTCTTGCTGTTGGAGGGCAGTATAGATAAGTTAGAGGAATTTGTTCAGTTTCTGCAAGGGAGTATGCATTTCTTGAGATTTTCATCTAAATACTCATTTGTAGAACTTGAGTTCCTTGATGTGCTTGTTAAAAGGCACTCTGACTTATCGTTCACCACAGGACTTTATAGGAAAGATTGTCATAGGAATACCTTACTCCATAGAAGGAGTATGCATCCAAAATGTGATTTTAGGAATGTTATAAAAGGCCAAAGGATGAGGGTCTTGAGGCTGAATGTATTGAATGAGAGCTACAAGGAAGGTTTGGGTGACCTACTGACTTTTTTATGGAGAGGGGCTACTCTATAGATGAAGTAGATGAAGTGTTACACCATGGGGATGGTTTAAGAGATGGTAGAGCTAAACCATACTTTGATCATAGGGTTGAGCTATCTGTTAGTGAGAGAAAGGAGGGTGCAATGAAAGATGTGAAGTTTCTGATTTTTTTATACAAGTGATATAAGGAAAGTGACAGAGGTCTTTAGGACACACTGGTCACTTTTGATGGTGGATGAGGAGATTAGGAAGGTAGTTGGGGATGATCCTCGGTTCTGTTTTAAGAATTGTAAGACATTAAAAAGGATGCTGTGCTATCCTGAAACTATGAAATTAGATTATGATGGGGAGTCTGTATTTGGAAGAAAAGGAAAAGGGAGTCAAGAGTTATTATGCTTAATAAGAGAAATAATTGATGATATCATAAATAAAAACGTAGAAGCAAAGCTTATAATAGGGGATATAAGTAAATATTATGATAATATTCAATATAAGTCATTATGGGGAATTTTGTAGGCGTATAATGTAACCAAAAATATTACAAGAAAATAAAATCTGTTTATGAAAGGAACTATGTGAAACTAAATTTAAATGGCTGGATTGCGGAAGAAATAAAAATAGAATGTGGAATAAAGCAGGGCTGCCCAGTAGTGTGGTTTTCTCCTTAGTTATGAATGTAATAGCAAAGGAAATTAATAAAATTTCAAGCAGCGGTGGATATAAAATGAGTACAATTGCCAATAATGTATAATTATGCAGATGATAGTGTATTAACTGTTGAAAGTAAAGTATCGATGGAAAACGTAAATGAAAAATAAAGTATAAATTGTAAAAAAATGGTTTAAGTATAAATAAGGAGAAAAGTAAAGGATTTGGTTTTAAATGTATGATAGGTGTTGAGTTCAATGAAAAATATATAGATATATTAGGAATAACATTTGGAAGGAATGAATACAGACAACAACAATAGCATAATGTACTCGAAGAAGTAAAGGATATGACTAATTTTTGGAAATCATATAGATTTTCATATAGAAAAAACACATTTGTTGAACACCATGGTAATAGTAAAAATTGCTTATGTTGCTAAAATATATATGATTCCTATTAAGTATGAAAAGGAACCAAACTAAATAACTGATGAAAGCACGTAGGCAAGCTGGATACAAGAAGATAAAATTTATTAAGCGCTTTTGTCACAATTACAGTTGACTTCTTCAGAATAATGTAATCCCAGTTAAAGCACATTATATACTCTTGTTGAGCTCATTAACATAACTAATTGAAGTATACTTTCATTTAAAAAGACAGGCTCGGATATAATAATAGCACACTAAACAAGAACCAGCTAACGTACTATGAATTACTATTGTAGAAAATCAACTATAATACATAAACATATAAATATTAATTGGTTTAGCAGTATGCATATGTAAAAATAAAAAATATATGTTTATATTTATATTTTAAAAAGCATAAATTATATACTATTGATTCACGTATTAACTGATTATATTAAAAATGATGGTCTGCTTTTTATTTCAGATAGCTGCTGAGGGATGCTATTTTATTAAGGCCAGGATAATGCTACGTGTTGTACTCAATTAATACATGAATCAATAGTATATAGTTTATGTTTTTAAAAATATAAATGTATACATATATTTTTTATTTTTACATATGCATACTGCTAAATCAATGAATATTTACATGTTTATGTATTATAGTTGATTTTCTACAATAGTAATTCATAATACGTTAGATGGTTCTTTAGTGTGCTGTTATTATTATATCTCAGCCTGTCTTTATAAATGAAAGTATACTTCAATTAGTTATGTTAATGAGCTCAACAAGAGTATATAATGTGCTTTAATTGGGATTACATTATTCTGAAGAAGTCAACTGTAATTGTGACAAAAGCGCTTAATAAATTTTATCTTCTCATATCCAGGTTGCCTACCTGCTTTCATCAGTTATTAAGTATGAAAAGGAATTAATGATAATTATATTCTGTTTTATATGAGGCTCTAGACTGAATACCGTCAAAATAGGGATTATGTATATGAAAGAAGAGCAAGGAGGTTTGGGTTTAATAAGCCCAGTTGTACATGCAACGTCTTTAATTTTATATAAGGTATTAAAAAGGAATTATGATGGAAAATAAAAAACTTGATAGAAATGGTATTATAATATAAATACAAATAATTGTGAGAAGGAATGGCAGTTAAAAAAACAAAGTAAAAGCATTGTGAATGAAGAAATGAAAGCTTACCAAAACAAAATTGTGTTATAGAAAATAAAAAATAATAATATATGTGAGAAAAATAGAAAGGAATGGTACTTAAGTATTATGAAAGCATTTTATTGTATTGATCCATGGAATTAATTAGAAATAGATAAGAAAAAAGCCATAATGATGAGATATAATAACTATAAAAAGATTAAATAATGTAAGGATTTTTTATGGTAATTGTCTATTAGAAAATTGCTGGTTAAGGCAAATATGACATACAAAAAAGAAATAATATGTAATAAATGTGGAGAGTTTGAGACTACTGAGCACGCATTTTTGAAATGTGAAAGAGTTCATACTTTGTGGAAAGAAATATGTAAAGATAATAGGGTGAAAAGTTTGTTAAAATGTGAAAAAATAAATATGGACATAATAGAATTTGATTATTATGGTGCACATAACCTGAAAGAAATGAAGGAAATGGACACAGTAATATTTTATGCTTCATGGACTATATGGAACGAGAGAGTAAATGAAATTAAATATAACGGTAAATGAACTTTCACAAAGATTTTGGGAAAAATAATGTTTTGGTTGTCGATAAAAGAGTGGGGGTATGCTTAAATTGAAGTTTATAATGCATGGAGATTTGTAAATAGATGTAAATAATGTAAATATATAAATACTATGTAATTTATATCCTACTCATCGTTATTGCAAGTGTGACCCACTTTGGGAGGAGCACCTCCTGTTTCCATTCCAGGCACAGAGGCAGCCCAGACAAACAAGGAGGCAGATGGAGAGAGAATGAGATGATGAAGTCATGAAAGAAATGGTGGAGAAAGCAAATATCCAGACCAAGGAATGTGTGCAGGATTCAGAGGAAATGTTTCAAAGAAATCTAGTCGATGAATATTAGTCAGCAAATGATGGATGTATAATTACAACCCTCCAGTCAGGATGGTTGTAGGATGATTTACTTAAAGAAATAGTGATGCAGAGTGAGCCATAAAATGAAGGAGATTTTCCTACAGGGACATTATAGATAAAATATGAAAGGAGGATGTAAAGATAATCTTGAAGAATAGCATTGAGATGTAAAAGAAAACATATGGAGAGAAAGTAAAACCAGGAAAACATGGAGTAGCAGAAAAAGGCAGAAGAAAATGAAAAACAGAAGTGCATGGTAAGGATTCAAAGAAGACAATGAAATGGACAGGTATGAAGTGTGTGAGAATTGAATAGCTCCTTTGGGTGTAAAAGCACAAGGTAAGAGCATTTATGCTTATTAACAAAGAGACATTATGTGACATTATAGTTGAGACTGTTTTTACAATGCAAAACTTTCTTGGATAATATGAAAAAAGAAAGACTGTAATCCATAGAATCGTTCCGTGATAAAAGCATTTATCAGGGAAACAAAAATGAAAATGTATGTACAATTTCAGAGGTAAAAAGAGACATGATGTAAATAAGTACTGGGCATTGCAAAAGTTTATGACAAAAGGGGTTAATGGACTGGGGCTAGGATTATAATACTATGTTAAAAACAGACAAAGAAAAAAATACATATACCAAGCATGATATGTGGAGAGGAAAAAGGGTGCCGTAAAATACTGGAGTCAACAAAACACATGTTTATTTGGGGGGGGGGGACAGTAACTGTGGAGAAAGAAAATGTTATATTTGTGGGAAACAGGAGCTGATGCAAAAAAAAGTGAACTGAAATGTTATAAATATAAATAAATGGACACATAGATGGATTGCAAAAATGAAAATAAGAGTAACGAAAAGGAAAAAGAAAGAGAAGAAAATGAACAAACAGAAAAAAATAGACGTAGCAAAACTAGAAGAAAATTAAATGAGGAAAAAATAATAAAGAGGACATAGAAGAAGGTTCTGAAATAAATGATGAAGACATAAATTGGGAGGTAGTAACAGAAAAAAAAAGAATTATACTGGTAAAAGGTTAAAAGACAGAAAAAGGACAAGTATAAAAAAAAAAGACAAGAAAGGAAATTGATGAAAAAGAATACACAAAGCTAATTATTGGGGGTTGGTATAATGTTTAAGATGTTTGACTAATTGACATAAGGTACAGTGTTTCATTCTTATGTTTGGGAACATAATTGGCAAGGTTTAGAATGACTATTACGAAAGCTAGCCTAGTAATTAGCTATGAGCTTATGAAACCAATAATGTAAGGAAAAGGGAAAATGAAACCTTTAGAGAGCTTTCTGTAAATGTGAGTAGTATTAAGAATATAGTAAGAATGGGAATTTCCCAGTGGTGTAGTTGAGCTGGGAAGCACACAAAAGGGATCTAAGTATCTTTTTTCACTTCTCTTATATACTGTGACTTACTTTAGCAGTTTCAAAAAGATGCATCTTCTGCTGCTGCTTTATGTAGTTAATTGCACAGTATTATATTGAATCTGTTAGTTGTAAGGCTGTTGCAGTTAGTTTGTGTAGTCTTGTTACACTTGGGCTCCAAACCAGCTATTCAATATTAAGAAGGTGTTTTTTTTCTGCACCCTTGTTGCAGACATGTGCTGATTTAACCTGTCTGAGCTGAGTATTGCTGTTGGAAGGCTTCCTGTGTGCTTTCCTGATTGTTACTTAGCTTAAAACTTGTTTCTCTTTACTCATATTTAAGCTTTGTATGTGGTGGGCTGTGGCATAGATACTCAAAGCTGCTCACCATTTGGCTACTTTTCTACTGCAACTGCAGCAGCAGTTAGTAGTGCCCTTGTATAAATGCAAAAGCCTAGATGCTCCCCAAACAGCTGTCAGCCAAAGTTTTATACTACTCTAGGAGCAATTCAGTTGTGCAGCACACTTCTGTTATTGATCAACCTTAGCCTATACAAAGTATAGGTCCCACTTGTAGTCTCTGCGCTACCAGCAACGTCCTGTCAAATTAACACATCCCCTTCCCTATTAAACATACTGCAAAACCTGCTGTCATGGATGGGCAGTTTCCTATTATCTCTCTGGCCACCCTGATAGACATGGGCATCCTGAGGCAATGTAGCAATTGTCTCATATACACTGACAACTACTTACTCCTGAAACAAATACTTTATGTGAGAGATGTAGTTACACTATGAAATTGGAGGCAAGACTCTTACATAAGAACAGATTGAATGCTGAACAGGCTGTCATGACACACACAATTCCCATATCAAATAAGGACACTAGACATGAACCCACATATGCAGAGGTACTCACTAGTAACTTAACAAAAGATCAGAAGCATCCCAAATAGAAATCACTTGCACACATAACAATGCAAAAAACAACTAAAACCTATCTTGAATTAGCCAAGCCTTTTGACACAATCCCCTACTCAGGCATCATTGAGAAGCTCACCCAGCTGTGAATTCACCCATATGTTACTATATGGGTAGCCTTTGCCAAGTGGCTCACCGGCAGAATGCATACAGTCAAAGCTGTGGATTCTATCTCTACCAGCAGAACAGTTACCAGTGGTATACCACAAGGATCTGTGCATGGCACCCTACTGTTTGGAATCTATTTCTCAGAAGTTTAGGCAAAAATAGATGTTCTGTGTCTTACCATCATGGATGACTATAAACTGGATGCAATTACTGAGTCCTCCAATGATGTCCGCATATTACAAAAAGGGCTTACATAGACAAATGACTGGTGCCAAAGCCACAAACTTAAACTAACTGCAAAAAATGCATTATCATCACTTTTGACAAAGGGGAAGTCCCTGCAAATTTCAATATTAACAGTATCCCCCCCTTAACTCAAACCCTGTGGTGAGAGATTTGGGAACACAGGTTGATAACAACCTTAACTTTGATCACCATGTGTCCACAGGGGTAAGGAAGGCCTTCTATGTTGTACATCTCATACGTAAGGGTATTGCATGCAGAACTAAGAATGTTATAACTCCCCTGTACTCATCCCTAACCCAACCACTAATAGAGTACAACACTCCCTTATGTATGTACCTCACCAGACACCTACAGCAGCTGAAAAGACCTCAGAGGTTTGTCACTAAGAAAATTCAGGACCTTCAACACATGACCTACAAGGACAGATTGAAAGCCCTGTTACTGTATTCTGTATCTTATAGACTGCTGAAAGGTGTCTTGTACCTAGCCTACAGAGCAGTCACCGACCCTGCCCTAATGGAAATGCTGCATATCCACAAATCAAATTGGGCAAGATTCACTCACTCTCAGAATCTTAACCTAGCCTGTGACATTAAGAGGACATGCTGGAGAGACAGATATGTCTCCCACAGATTGCCACTCATCTGGAACAAACTACCAATTTACTTAAAACAGAGCTCCTTAATAACCCTATTTAAGTGAATCTGGATGGGAGACCATAGACTTACCCTAGGGGTGTCACCTATGTCTCTCTTAGATATGGGTAGTTGGTGCTGATCCTAGATTCACACTGCAAATATAAACCATGCAATTTGGTCAATAAGGGGAACAAAGGGATAACATGCCTAGTCTTATAAAGACCCTAGGGTCAATAGCCTAGTAACCTCCTATGAACCTATGAACAACACATAATAACACACACACCAGTGTCTCAGCAAATAACCCATAAGGCATAACACCACAAAACCTAATGTATTAGCCATAGATGACTCCATTGTGAGACACACGGATGTTACCCTCACCAGGCTGGATAAGTAAAGGGTTACAGCTGGCTGCCTGTCAGGTGCAAAGATCCATCAAGTCACTCAAGCCACTAGACCGCAAGTACCTGTGTGACTCATCATAGTCCATGTGGGAGTGAACAACTTGAGATGTACCTCACTGGACTATATGAAGAGAGACATGATTGAGCTCCCAGACTGTGTCACAGGCAGATATAAGCATACCCTTAAGCAGCATTCTACCTTCTCCAAGGATAATTCCACAATACAAACAAAAATGATTGACTTTAACAAGTGGCTTAGCTTCTGGTATCAGTCCAAGGGAAGACATGTTCGATAGGCCGTGCTGCTTTGTCAGAGATGGGCTGCACCTGTCTCCTCTAAGATTTTGGATACTGTCAAAGGCATTAACCACCCCTATTGTGCCTGCTTTAGGCAATGTCAGAATAACCAACCTCCCAACATAACAAAATCCTCTCTAGGTAAATTCATGGTATTGGTGCTTATTGCTAGAAGTCTAAACAAGAAACTGCACTTGCAGGAAGCACTCCTCACTTTGGAAGATGCTGACATCTGTGCAGTCACCAAGACATGGTTCAAAGGCACAGAAAGCACCTTGATATTGCAGGATTACAATGCCTTCCACACATTAAGACCACAAACCAAGCATGAAAAATACAAAGGAGGATGTGTATCCATTTTCATTGAGGATAAGTACACCTCGAGACTGGTCAAATTGTACGACTCTCTTGAGCTACTCCATGTGCAATTAAATATAGGCAAAGCCCCTCACCACATAATAGCTGGCTATAGGTCCCCCACCATGAAATAAGAAAAGCATAGAACATACCTGATCTTCCTGGAGTCACTTGACATACAGCCCAACACCTTATTCATGGATGATTTTACTTATCTTACCATCGACTGGTAAACATACATGACCACAAACAGGCTGGCTCAGAGGTTTTTGGATTTTGTCAATGCAAGTGCTCTGGAACAGCTAGTCAACCCACCCAGTACAGGCTAAAATATTCTGGACAAAGTACTGATTATCATGGGAGAACAGTCATGTGATGTCTTCCCTGGTAAGACTGGACCATAAATCAATCTCATTTGACATGAGTATAAGAACAGATGCCCAAATCAAGCTCAACAATGCTTAAGGATTTTCAAAGACAAATCACCTCCTACTAAGTGATGGTATAAGAAGTTTCAAATCCCCCTCAAAAACAGATAACACAGACTCCTATGCAGGGGTGTACACCAATGTCCTGTATAGCTGCCTAAGCAGTTGTATAGAATCGGCTATATCTGACCTGATTAAAACCAGGTCTTGCTGACAAAACACAAGCCACCCTGGTGGACCCCTAGTATAAACAGGCTATACAACAAAAGAAAGAAACTAATGTCCAAGAACAAGAGGGGACTGGCTCTGCAGAGGAAGAAATCCCTCTCTAGCTTAAACAAACAAATGAAAGATCTTGTTGAGTCCTCCAAAGCTAATTACAAAGCAAAAAATAGCCTCCCTAGCTAAGAATAATCACAAAGGATTATTTAACAACATCTGAAATCTAAAAGGAAATACCCAGCTATGAGCTAAACTGGTTGTGGATGACACAACTCATACTCAGCTGGAGGTAATAGCCAAACTGTTAGCTGACAGATTTGGAGAAACTTCACCCCTTTGTCCTCTCTAGTCATCCCCCAAAGTATACCTGCCACCATTCCTCAGCCTATTATCTTAAGATAGCAGGTCATCTTCGTTCTCTCCAATGCCAACAGCACACCATCAGTTGGACCAGACAACATCCTAGGTTACCTTTTGAACAACTTAAAACATGACCTAGCAGACCATCTTGTTTAACCACAGCCTGAGAACTGGCTATGTCCTGGAAGAATGGAGGAGAGCAACAGTAATCCCTATGCACAAAGGGTGATGACCCAAAGACCCTGGGAATTATAGGCCTAGAAGCTTGACTAGCCTCATCTGCAAGGCCATGGAAAGAATCATTATGGGCCTTATCAACAAGGACATAGGTAATCTCCAGACTCTGGATCCATCCCAGTTCAGATTTGTTAAAGGTGGATCATGCCTGTTAAACATGGTTGACTTGTTTAAGAAAGTCACCAAGGCTTTGGATGAGGGGAAAGACAGGGCATACTGCCTGTTTTGACCTAGATGAGGTACTTTACACAATTCCTTGTTCGGGTATTATAGTGAAACTCTCTCAATTGGGAATTAACCCCTACATTACCAGATGGGTAGCCAAATAGCTTACCGACAGGACACATACTGTCAAAGTGGGTGACTTCACCTCTAGCAAAATACTAGTCACCAGTGGCATACCACAGGGTTCTGTGCTGGGCCCCTTACATTTTAAAATGTATTTTTCAGAAGTCATAGAATCATAGGATCAAAGGAGGTTACTAGGCGAATGACCCTAGGGCCCTTTCAAACCTAACCAAGTTTTACCCTAATTTCCACAATCAGCACCTATTGCCCCTGTCAAACAGGGACGCAGATGGAACTCCCTGGGTGATTTTATGGTTACCCATTATAATCTTCCAGATTGCATTTGAAGATGGCCAAAAAGGTGCTATGCTTGACATGAAGGGTGAGTCCATTACATAGGTGTGGTAACCACTAGGAGACAAATCAGACAGTGTAGTCTTTCTAGGCCGTTTTTGTGCTTGCTCTGTTTTGTAATTAACTGCCGGTATTGCTGCAACTGTAAAAACTAGAGGGGTCGACTGTTACACTACTCTGGCCATTTTTTTGTTTGCTCTGCTTTTTTAGTTAATTGCTGGTATTACTGGAACTGTACAAGCTGGAGGGGTAGATTGTTACACTCTAGCTCCGTCTCATGGATCTGTTGCTGGATTCTTACACACTAAATAGTCTTTCACAATGGTTTTCTTCTTTCTCTGTTATACTGATTGAAACCTACTCAAGGGGATTTCCCACTTTCCGCTCTCTGTTATAGGACCTAATTAGTGATTCAGCTGTCATTTTCCCTTTGATACTGCTCATTTGTATGCATGTAGACTTGGCAGCTAGTTAGCAACTGAACAGTATTCCCTTATCAGTACTACATCAAATTGTCTTAACTACAATTTGTACTGCAGCTTACAAGTGATAATGACTGCCATACACAGTCTAGTAACTATCAGATAAAGCTATGCAGACCCCTAGATATATTTCCTATGTGAGCCCTATCCAGTCTTCTGACGGTAGAACTGATTAGCTTGCTTGTAAGCACAATTACTAGATCCTTGGTTATCCCTTCCCTTGATAGCTTGAACACACAATTACAAGTCTCTTGGTGATCCCCTCCCTGCGTCTTCTACCACCTAATGGTTTTCCTGTCCTTAACCTTAATCCTAGTAGTCCTCGGCCACTAGCTCTCCCTTTTGCAGCTAGCAGCCTCTGCTTTAGACATTATTTGTTGTTTTGTTTCTATTCCTGCTACCCTACCTCTGCTGGTGACTACTGTAACCAGACCTCAGCTAGCACCCACTGCTTAACTAATATTTGCTACCTCAGCTAGAACCACTGCTTTTTAAAATATTATTTTCTCCTTGTTCTTGGTCCTATCCTGCCATCCTGCCTCTGCTGTTAACTACCTTAACTAGACCACAGATAGTAACCACTGTTTTAGAGGTTTCTCTATGTATATATTGATATACTGTTATATACATTCTACTCTGAATGAATGCCTATTTTGTTTTGTTGCTGACTTCACCTGTTGATTTTGACACTGCTTATGTGACCTGCACTGAATGCTCATTTGAATCTTGTTGTTCCAGCTAATGTCTGTAAGCCTGTTTTAGTATTATTGCCACTCTGTTTTAATTGAATTGCTGAATCTGTTCACTGCATATGTTGCATCTCTGTTTTTATCATCTCCTGTTTGCCAGCAAATTGTAATATTGCATTATTCCACCGTATTGTGATACTTTTTATCTACACTGCTGTATCTTTTACTACTACTCCTTTACCCCTCCACTCATATCTCAATCACCCTATTTATCCTGCACTCAGTTTAAACCCACACTCATCCCTCATTTCTTAATTAAGTGAACTCCTCCCTTTTTTCTATTTGTTTGATCCCTAAACATGCACACACTTCACCTCCCCATTACTCCGCACACTATACTGACTCAAACCCTCTTTACATCTCCCCTCTACCCCTTATAACTCACTCTGTATTCTTTTATTCAGGCAAATAAAGCTACCTGAGCAGCCCTGATGCCCTCTGGCCCACTCTAGCTGGAACGTCACCTACAGTTAAGTACCTCAAGCATGCATCCCTCTCAAGTGAATACCATCTAAGTATGTACACCTCATCTGTAAAGGATACCTGCTGAAATTAATCCTTGATTACTCCTGTGGGGGCTCCTTCTCACCTGCAGACCACACCCTGTAGCTATGTACTCTCTTTCACTTGTCTAGTTATCCCTTTTTCTTCCAGACTCCCTCCAATCTACTCTACTCCTCTCTAACTTATACCTCCTATCTGAATTGCTCCTACTCCCTACCAAACCCTCTTTCCCCGTCTGCTACTCTCTATCAAGGTTAATAGTTTTGTCATTCATGTACACCCCTCCTAGCTATTCTCTCCTGCTGTTTTTAGTACTTCTGCCTCAACTTCTAGAGTCCTACTGACCTAAACACAGCCCAGCCAATCTGCTCTTACCTAGAACTCCCTGCCTTTCCTGCTCACATTTCTGTCCTTTTCACCAGCTTCTCTGATTGTTTTCTGAGTCCTTTCTTGTGGGTGTAGCCCCGCTCCATTTGCTCCTCTACCCTACCACCATTCCCACTCACCCCATTACAATTACCTTTATAGCTAACTATCCCTCCCCTTCCTGTTCTACTATCCACTACAGCTCCACTTCCTGCCAATCACCACTCCCACCTCAACCATCTGTCAGTCTTATTAACATCACTTCATACACACCACCTACTCTCCCAACCAAACCATTGTCTACTGTAACATGCAATATCTACTATCTTCTACACTTCTTCCTTTTCTCTCTATCACCACCTCTAACCACTACAACCTGTATGACCCACTCCAATGCTCTCCAACTTCTCACTCATACAACATACCTCCAACTACTTCATCTTTTAACATCTCCCCAGATCTCTTCAATACCTCTACCTCAAGTCTATTCAAACCACACTTTTTACAGGTTATTAAACCTTCACCTAAAGCTAAGTCAAATCTACACAAACTCTATCTATCATTTACTACACTCTCTCCTCTCTCTAAAAAACTACTCTGCTCTTGTGATGTTCATCCCAACCCTGACTCCTCTTCACCTCACCCCACCTTACTCTCCCCACAACCACCTCCACAACTACCTCTACACTGCCTCCATCTTACACCTCTTACAATCATCAGTCTTAGCCACAATCATTTCCAGCTAAGACTTAACCATTTATTCTCTGAATATTCAAAGCCTAACAAATAAGGTTACTGAGCTGCACTCATGAATTGCTCTTAATACCCCAAACATTCTTTCCCTATCAGAAACCTGGCTTAAGCCACATATCTCAGACATTGAAATACTCCCACCAGGCTATAACATCTTCAGATCTGATAGACCTGTAAAAAAAGGGGGTGGTGTAGCCATCCTCTACTCTAGCAACCTTAATTTCTCACCATACCCCTCCTCTATTCCTTACTTCCTCCCAGCTGAACTCATCATTCTCAACTGCCATCTGAATCCACACAAAAAACTTGCTATAGCTTCCATCTATCTTCCTCCTGGCAATAATCTGCCCATTCTAGAAAACACCCTGTCCTGGTTCTCCCACAATATACCATATGAGACACTTATCCTTGGTGATGTCAACATAGACTGGTCCAAACTCTCAACTGACTCTCCCCAACTCAGCATCCACCTTCATGGATTCCACCAACTTATATCATCACCCACTCGCTTCCATAAAAATTAAACTTCCAGCTCCATAATAGACTGGATCCTTACCAATTCTCCCCACCACTACTACAATACCACCATCTTACCTGATTCCCTTAGTGACCATCTCCCTACCTCTATCCTTAGACACTACTACAATACTCCCAAACCCCACCTTATTAAGGCCTGTCAAAAATTATCTACTTTCAATTCTTCCCACTTCAGTTCTATTCTCCACAACACATGTTGGTCCATCCTTAAACAGTTCCCCCTAAATGACGCTGTCAGCACTTTCATTAGCATCTTCATGAGTACTCTAGACTCCCTAGCTCCATAAAGGAAGATCAGAGTAAAATCAAATCATGCTCCCTGGCTCTCCAAAGAGACTAAGTCCCTTATGAAACAAAGAGACAGCACTTGGAAAGCCTGGATTAAAACTAAACAACCACCACTTCTTCTTAAATATAGACAACTGAGGAACCTTGCAAAAAAACTTGCCACTAATGACAAAAAGTCATACTACAGTTCTGCCCAGCTTAACAACAAATCCAATCCTCGGAAATTTTGGTTAACTCTCAACAACATTCTCTATCCTGGAAGTCCTTCTAATCCCTCCCCATACCCAAACTCTTCCCCTCAAGAAACTGCCACCCTCTTAAACAAACACTTTATCTCTTCCATCCAAAATCTCATAACCACCAGTCCTAACTGTACTTCTATACCTGCCCCTCCTAGTCTAACTAACACAACTTTGTTTTCCTTTCAGCCTGTTCCCACTACTTATATCAAATCTCTACTTCTCAAACTAAAACCATTCTCTCCTTCAACTGACAAACTACCTCCTACATTCCTCAAACTTGCTGCTGACTCTATTGCCTATTCTATATCTATACTAATAAACAGATCCATTCTTGAATCAACTGTCCCCACCCTCTGGAGATCTTTCCTTACTATCCCTTTTCATAAAGGTGGAAACTCCACTGAATTTTCAAACTAACGACCCATTGCCATTCTGTCCCCCCTCTCTAAGATACTAGAAAAATGCGTCCACTCTCAGCTTCTCAATCACCTCCTTAACCACCATTTGCTTACCCCTACCCAACATGGATTTCGTCCCCACCATAGCACCACCTCTGCCATCCTCTCCTTCACACACACCATTGCTGAGGCCCTAGACAACAATAAACTTATTTCCTAGCTCTTCCTAGATCTCTCCAAAGCTTTTGATACTGTCTCTCATCCTTTACTATTATCCAAACATGCTAGCCTACACCTATCCCCCTCCTCACTTGCTTGGTTCAATAGTTACCTATCTGCCAGGGAACAATCTGTCAAATGGCTCTCAGCCTCCTCCCTTTTTCTTCCCATCTGTACTGGTGTTCCTCAAGGCTCCATCTTAGGACCCCTTTTGTTTAACATCTTCACCAATGATCTTTTCACCTCTTGTAAAGAATCTTCACTCATGCAATATGCTGACTACTCCACACTTATCTCTATCTCTAATAACATTTCTGAACTACACTCCCTAACCCAACAAGCCCTACTATTCACAGAACAATGGCTTTCTCACAACCTATTGATCCTTAATCCCAAAAAGACTAAACTCCTACTTTTCCTTCCCTGTTCTCATTCCCACCATAAAACCTCCTTTGTTATTACATCTTCTAATAATACAACTATCCAACCTGATAACCACACAAAACACCTAGGGGTCATCATTGATGATGAACTAAAGTTTAATCTACACATACACCAATGTATAAAAAGAACAGACCAGAAATTAGGCCTGCTTTATCGGAACAAAAAATTCCTAACTCCTGTTGCTAGACCTATCCTGGGACAGGTCGTCCTGCTCCCTACCCTTCTATATGCTGCCCCAGTACTTACCAACATTCAAGTCACCACTCTTAACAAACTTCAACAAACTTACCAGAAAATAGCCAGATTTATTACTAACTCCCCATACAACTCACACCACTGCATTGCGTTAAACTCTCTCCAGTGGCTTGAATGCCCCCAACTACTGCTACTTTATTAATTTCACATGCTTCACTCTATTCATTATAAACCCTCCCTCTGTCCATCTCTCTCCTCCTTAGTCTTTATCTACACTCCATCCTGAACCCTCTGCACTTCTAATCAACAATTACTTGATATTTACCAGCCAACAAAGTCTGTAGGCAAACTACTCTATAAACACTCAAGTCGCCCATGCCTGGAACAGACTTCCCCTTGACTTACGTTCAATTTCACACACCTCCCACTTTAAAAATGAACTAAAAACATATTTTCTCAATTCCAGAACCTGATCTTGCAATGACCCCACTTTTGCCCTTAGTGAGGACCCTGCTTAGTCCCCCTACATACCTCTTATAAGGTATTTGCATAATTCCACACATATAGCAGATATATATATATATATATATATATATATATATATATATATATATATATATATATATATATATATATATATACTTTGTTTTACCCTCAACCTATTGCATTATCTCACTGTAAAAAATATATGTTTCTTAGTTTCATTTTATTTCCTTCTCCATACTTGGAACTTTAACTTGTATGTATGTACTCAACAAATGTAAAACTCTGTATAATTGCTTCTCACCTCAATATTTTTGTGTAATATTATACTTTGTAATAGAAATGTATTGGAGCTTTTCTCCTTGGGTCTTCACTGAAAATGGGCCCCAAGCCCAGTTGGACTAACCCGGTTAACAAATGCCAATAAATAAATAAATAAATCTGTCCCTCTAACAGGTTCTATTAATGTCATATAACAGGTTAAGGCCTTTAGAGTGAGTAGCCCGTATACAATTTGACTTACAGATATTTTTATTTATTTAACATTTGTTAACTGGAAAAGTCTGACTTGGAACAAAGCCAATTTTCAGCAGAGGCCTGGGGAGAAATGCTGCAGATGCATGTCTTTGTAATGTGGGAGGAAACTGGAGTACCTGGAGGAAACCCACATGAATGTAGGAGGACATATAGACTCCACACAGAAGACACCCCAGCCGAGAATCAAACCAGAGAACCTCTTGCTGTGAGGTGACAACACTACCACTGCACCATCATTGATATGCAGCATTTCTAATAAAACAGGGTCAAATATTGCTTTATATGCAAGGCAGAGATCACCTCTGTGTAGTCTGTATGAAACAAAATAAAGTGACAGTGACTTCAGACCATCCTCATAGGACAGATGCTGAAGACCTTTTTCCTTGTGAGAAACCTTTGGGGTTTCTCCATTTACTGCAGGTGCTTGGAAAGGTACATACCAAAATGGGGCATTGTACTCAATTATTGGTCTGATGAGGGAAGAGTACAGGGAGTTTATAACTTTTTTTTTCTGAAGGCAATGCCTTTACCCATGAGATGAGCAAAATAGAATGCCCTTCTTACCTCTGTGGAGACATGGTGATCAAAGGTAAAAGTGCTTTCAACCTGTCTGCCCAGGTCTGTCACCACTAAGTGCATACTTAGGGTGTTGTTATTGATGCGGTAGTTGGCAGGAACATTGCTCATACTGAAAGGGATGATAACACATTTTTGTGCACTGAGTTTAAGGCCATGACTTTGACACCAATCATTTGTTTGTGTACGACCATCTTGTAGGATGTTGACATCATTTGGAGATTCTATGACCGCTTCCAGTTTGGAGTCTTCAGCAAATATTGTCAGCCACAGACCTTTAGTTTTAGCTTGTACTTTGGAGAAATAGATTCCAAACAGTAGAGATCTCAGGACTGATCCCTGTGGAACAACACTGGTTACAGTTCTGCTGTTTGAGGTGGATTCCCCTATTTTGACTATATGGGTTCTATCAGGAAGCCAGTTAGCAACCCATCTAGTGATATAAGGGTTGATACCTAGCTGGGCGAGTTTGTCAATGATGCCTGAGTAGAGGATAGTGTCAAAAGCCTTGGCTAAGTCTAGATAGGCTGTATGCACAGATTTCTCATCATCAGTAGCCTTGGTGACTGTCTTAAAGAAGTCCACCTGGTTTAACAGGCATGATCTCCCTTTGACAAATCCAAATTGAGTAGGGTCAAGTATCTTTGTTGATAAGATCCATGATGATATACTCCATGGCTTTGTAGATAAGGCTAGTCAGGGGTCTATAGTCCCTGGGTTTAGTGGAAGTACCACCTTCGTCCAAGGGGATAACGGTGGCCTTTTTTCCATTCAACTTGGAAAAAGCCAGAGCTTAGACTATTATTGCAAAGAGTATCCAATGTTATTGCTAATTCTTATTTGATCCCATGTAGGATGCAACCTGAGATGTTATCAAGGCCCACAGATACTGAGTTTCTGACCTTAGAGAGGGTGAACATGACCTGCTCTTTAGAGAGATATAAGGTAAAGGATAGGTGGTAGGGATGTCATGGGGTACATGTTGTGGGTACAGGGAAATTAAATTTTCACAGAACCTGACAGATAACAGATTAGCAATGTCCAGAGGCTCAATATATGTGGTATTATTAACTGCAGTTCAGCACAAATCTGGGTCTTTCCTTTTAGGTTACAGATATAACTAAAGAACACCTTATGGTTGTCCTTAGTTGAGGAAGCAAATTTGGATTCATAGTTAGCTTTGGAGAACTTCACAAGAAGTCTTATTTGCTTGTTTGAGCTGATGAGGGAGTGTTTCCAGTTTAGGGCTTGCTCCCTCTTACACTTAGACAGCAATGTTTTCCCCTTATTGTAAAGCCTGTTAATGCCAGTTGTCTGCAGGCAGGTTTGCTCTTCCTTGAGGAGCTTGTTTTGGTCTATCAGGGATGGTCGAGTCAATGCAGTTATACAGGTGTTTGTAGAAAGCATTTGTGTAGAACTCAGCATAGTTGACCATTACATCTGAATGGGGAGGTGCAGTGAAGATATTTATACCATCCCATAAGAGGTTATAATCTGCCTTGGAGAATTTTTTTATGATAGTTGCTACTGGGGGGAGTCAGGTGTGATAGTTACTTCAAATGAGACTGATTTGTGGTTAGATCTCACCAAGGGAGACCTCACAGTGGGAGTGCTACAGTGATCCTCCATATTGGTAAGCACTAGATCCAGTATGTTGGCACCCCTTGTTGGGGTATCAACCAGCTGGTCCAGGTCACTGGAGTTAATGAAGTCGAGGAACCTTTGGGCAAGTGAGTTTGCCCACAAATAATTTACCCAGTCAATGGATGAGTAATTAAAGTTGCCCAAAACCATGGTGTTTGGATGTATCTTGATAGACTCAAGTATGTCCAAATGGGCAGAGTGGGTGCCCTGATTCGTGGTGGGAGTCCTTTAGATGGCAATGACTTGAATCACTGTGCTACCAACATTTAATTGCACCTGAAGTATCTCCAGGGAATCATGCTGTGTAACCAATCTGGAGGCGTATTTATCTTTAATAAATATTGGTACACTGCCTACTTTAGTTTTCATGCCTTCAGTTTGTGGTCTGAATGCATGGAAAGAGGTGTAGCCCAATATGGCTGGAGTACTTTCCACAGCCTTGAACCTCATCTCCATGACTGCGCAAATGTCTGTGTCTTACAAGGTGATGACTGTTTCCAGTGAGTGATGTTTCATGTTAAGACTCCTAGCATTTAGTAGCATAACCTTGAGGTTGTTTTTAGATGGAATTTTTACATCAAGAATTTTGTCCTTCTAATAAAGACACTATGGGGGGTGTGGTAAGAACCTTTTGCCAGTATCCAAAATCCCAGGTGTGGCAGACGAAGACCATCTCTGGCAAAGCATCTATGTGTCACATCTTATAAGTAAAGGCATCCCATCTATATCTAAGGATGTTTTAATTTGATTACACTTGGCTCTCATCAGACCAATAATTGAGTACAATGTTCCCTTTTGGATGTACCTCACAAGACACCTGCAACAATTGGAGAGACAACAGAGGTTTCTCACCAAAAAATTACAAGATTCCAAAACAAGTCTTATGTGGAAAGACTGAAATCCCTATAACTGTATCCTCTCTCCTCCAGGTTGCTAAGAGGTGGCCTGTCTTTCGTTTACAAGGTAGTCTCTGATCTGGCCGTGATGGAAATGCTAGACATTTGTAAATCACTCCTGGGATCTTATCCTAGCCTCTGACATGAGCAGGTCATGCTGGAGAGATAGCTACATCTCCCAGAGACTGACACTTCTCTGGAGCAAGCTTCCAATTCACATAAAACAGAGGTCCTCAATGACTCTCTTCAAATGCAACCTAGATCAATGAATGGGTGATTGCAAATTCACTCTTGGGGTGGTACCCATGTCCTTCCTGGACAGATGAAGTCATTATTAACTACCATAGACCCTTTATATCTGTGAACTTCACTCACCAAACCACTGACAATTTGGGCAACTCAGAATGAATATGGCTACGCTTATAAGGACTCTGGGGTTATTAGCTTAGTTACCACCTATGAACCTATGTGATATAGATGTAATCATATTAGATAATACAAGACTTTTAACAAATTAAGAAATAGTACAGATAAACTATGGTGAGGAAAGATAGCTTGGAATTTGAGAAATGAAAGATGTTCTGGAATAGTTGTATTCTATAGCAATACAGTAAAGATATTAGATATAACTTTAGCAAAAATTGGAAGATTTATCACTGTATATTTAAAATGGAAATGCTTATACTAATTGTAAAGAAAGGAATGTTTATTTCATCAGATTTTAAACTATGTAATAATAAATATGAATATTATAACATCAGACTTTAATTGTGATTTAGGAGCCAAACATAAAAAGAAAGGAAATGAATTAAGAAAAATGTTAAATGTTATAAGATGTGGTAAGTTAAACTTTGGGGCAAAAACACATAGAGTTACAAAACACATAGTCTTACAAAAAGAGTATGTATAGAACTGAAGTAGATCATTTCCCTTTGGAAAAAACAAGAGTACCTGCAAACTGCAACATAGGAGGTAATCCCCTGAAACCTGAAGAAGAAATAAGGGATCTAGGGACCCAAGTAGATAGGCAGCTTTCCTTTGATAACCATGTTGCCAAAGTGGTTAGAAAATCCTTCTATGTGACCCATCTGATCACGAAAGAGTTTGCATCAAGATCTAAGGATGTAATGGTGCCCCTCTACTCTTCCCTCATCAGACCCATTATTGAGTACAATGCACCAATTGAAATGTACCTGGCTAGACATCCCCACCAGCTGGAGAGACCACAAAGGTACCTAACCAAGAGGATTATTGGCCTCAAACAGTTGCCCTAAGCAGCACGATTGAAAAAGCTAAGACTGTTCTCTGTTGCATGCCGCTTTCTCAGAGGCGATCTCTGTCTAACGTACAGAGCCATGTCCAACCCAGAATTATTGAACATGCTCCATCTTAGCAAAACCAAATCTACTCAAGCTACATGCTCTAAGGATATAAACCTCAACACAACAATGAATAGAACATGCTGGAGGGATAGATTCCCTTCTCAGAGACTTCCCTTACTATGGAACAGGGTCCCGATCTACATAAGACAGAGCCCCTCACTATCACTCTTCAAGAGGAACCTTGATGAGTGGATGGGTAACAGAAAGTTCACACCGGGGATCACACAAACAGCACTACTAGATAGGGGCCAAGGGTACTAGCTGCTAGTACAAGGGTTTAGGGAACTACTAAAGTGGCAGTGAATACCACACAATGTGGCTAGGCTAATATATGCCATCAGACAGATAGCCCAGTACCAACCTATGAACTTATGAACCTATTTATATAATCTCATAAGGTTGAGTATTTATAGAAGGGGATGTAGTTGAAACAGGATTTTCTGGTCATTTTGCAATATAGCTAGAGATAAAAGAAAACAAGGAATATATTAAAATAGGCAAAGGATAAATGAGAAATCATAGAATGAAGAATAAAAGATTAGTAGAACAGTTATGTAAAGATTGTATAACTATAAGAACATTTTACAAAAATTGGTCTGAATGGTGGATGATATTTAAGGAAATATAAAAAATGTTTTTTACAGTGGCAACATGATGTCAGAAAAGTAGAGAGAAAATATAAAAGAACATATGACAATGCTTTGGAAGATTTAGAACATAATTATAGAAAATACTTTGTGAAATAAAAAGAAAACAAGAAAAAATACAAGAATTGTTATATAAGGACAAATATTTTTTACAAGGAAAAAGAGAAGTATTAAGTTACTTAAGCAGATAATAAAGAAAAATGGTAGTGTAATGAGAGAAATAAAAAAAACATGAAAGGAGAAATGAAAAGAACTCATGAAAATTATGTATAGTGTAGTATAATATGTAGAAAAAATGTTTAAAGAAAAAAAAAGGTGGTAAAAAACATAGAAAATAAAAAACAGTTAATAGAAAAAGAGAATAAATAGTTGGAAAATTAGATTTCTTTAAATGAGCTAGATAAAGTATTAGGACAAGTAATTACAGATTTGGCTGCAGGCCCAAATGGAATAGGGTATGAAATGTATACAAATGTAAGGGATTACAATGATTTTGGATGAATGGTGAAATTAACATTTTATGTGTAAAGAATTATGTAGTGGAATGCTTAAATTCATATGGAAAAAGGAAGATAGAAGGCAATTTAAAAATTGGAGACTGATAGTATTGAATAATATTAATGATTATACAGTCTTTATGAAAATAATACAAAAAGAGATTTGCAACTAAAATATAAAATATTATAGAAGATAATATATGTTGTATAAAGGGAAAGGTTGTCAAGAATTATTAATGATAGAGAAACTGTGGATGATATAAATAGAA
This sequence comes from Protopterus annectens, assembly GCF_019279795.1. Lineage (NCBI taxonomy): Eukaryota > Metazoa > Chordata > Ceratodontiformes > Protopteridae > Protopterus > Protopterus annectens. The sequence goes on along the minus strand of NC_056730.1, from coordinate 121,366,505 downwards.
AAGAAGAAGTGGAAATCATGATAGGAGACCTTAATAAGACATTTGACACAACTGAACATGAAATCTTATGGGTAATAATGAAAGAGTATAATAGAAGTGAGAAAGTTAGGTTATTATGTATTTCAACATATAGTAATAATAAAGTACAAATACTTGTAAATTTCTGGTTAAGCCAAGATGTACATATGAAGAGTGGTATAAGACTAGGATGTCCAATTAGTTGTATACTCTTTGCATTAGTTATTAATGGGATAGTAAGTGAAATACATTACAAAATGATGGAGGTGGGGTATGCAACACCTAAAAGGTTAAGAATTTCAGTTCTTTTAACATATGTAGATGCCATTATAATAATTGGAAAAAACAAAATTTGGATAAAAGAAGTAATAATTTGCACAAATTAGTGTCCAGATGTTTCACAGGTGGCTTTAAGTAAAGAGAAAAGTAAAGGCTTAGGTGATGTAGTAAAAATGGGGGTATATATTTTACAATGAATGACATTTCTGTGTTAGGTGTAACATTTAGTAATAAAGATGTAAGTAGAAATCAAAACAATAGATGAAATAAAACAGACCTGTCTTTTCGGGAGAAAATAAATAATCATTCAGAAAAAAGGGCTTATTTGATAAATTCAGTACTGATGGGAAAACAGCATACTTAACAAGTGTATTTATGTTGCCAACAATATTTGCTAAAGAATTGTAGATTTTTTTTATTTATATAGGGTTCTAGATTAAGCACAGCAAAAAGAGGAGTTTTGCATGTAAACAAAGAAGAAAGATGTTTAGGGTTAATTAACACAATGGTATATGCTGCTTCATTAAATTTGTACAAAGTGTTAAAGCATATAAATGAAAAGGTTGAGAGATTTGTAGTAAAACTGTATAAATATAAATATAATAAATGTAATGGCATGGTAAAAAATAGTAAAAGAGAAAAAAGGTCATAAATGAAGAAATAAAATGTAACCAAGAAAAAATAGTTTTGTGGGAAAAAATGATGACATAGAGAAAGATAAAAAGTATGGTATACTAATGTAATGATAAACCATTACTATGTAAAACTATGGGAAAATCTAACAGAAGAAAAAAAAATAAGCTATAAAAATAAGAAGCAGATGGTGTAATCAGAAAGTATAATGTCACTATCGTTTTTGTGGAGACTGGTAATAGATAAATTGCAAGTAAAAGGAACTATGTCATATAAGAAGAAAAATAGTAATATAATTTGTTTACATTGTGAAGAAGATGAAAGTACAGAAAATGTGTTTTTGAAATGTTAAACAGTAAAAAGGTTACACAGAAAACTATGCAAATAAGATTTTTTAAAGATATAAAAGAAATGGATAAAATAAATATGTATATGATCAAATATGGATATTATAAGAATAGAAGTAAATAATATGTTAAAATAGATAAAAAGTTATTTTATGTTATTTGGGTTATATGAAATGAAAAAAGTAAATGAGATTATGTTTACTAGCTATTGCATTTTAGCAAAAATATTAAGTAGAATCAGATAGTAGTTATGGAAAAAGGAGTGTGGGTCTAACAGGGATGAAAATTTTGTATGATTATATAAACAGATTTATATATCTTTATATCTGTATGTTTGAAAGAATTTTAAATATGTAAATATTTTGCAATTAAGAGTTATTTTTGTATATAAGTAAAGCACTCCTACCTATTTTGTTAGGAGTCATGATATATTTTACCTCTAACTGAGCTGCCTCCAACTCATGCATAATGGACCTCAGTTTAATGTATCATTTGAAGAACAACACATTCAGGAGTGCAGCAACATTCTAATGCTGCACTGCAGTATTGGAAATCAATTTACCTATTGTGGGAATGGAACCCACTGCATTCTGGACCAAAGTCAAGGCATTGAAAGCAATGGCAATTATGTAACACAAAGAGTTAATGAATAAAACACAATGAAATCAGCATTAAATAACTGGCCTAATCAGGGGAAAATATTTTTTAGAGACTGAGTTTTACTTAACAGAATGTATACTGACAAAATTAAAAGAAAAACAGAGGCAATCAGTGAGAGCATATCTAATATACTTTTTTTACACTATATTCAACATCATGTATGATGTGAATTATATGATTGGAGTGTGGAACTATGCAGTGGATTTATTCATAGATTCATAGCTTCATAGGCCTATACTAGACTAACAACCATTAGGGCCTTTGTAAGCTTAGCCATGCATCCCAAATTTCTGGCAAGTTCTGGTGCACTTGATAAGTGTAAGCAGGGACTTGGAAGATGAAACATTTTCAAGCAGTGCCTGTGAGATGAATCAATATCATTTCAAAATCTAAAAAAAGCTCATGTGGCTAATACCCCCATGACTCCTCCCAACATCTGAGCAAGGACATAGAGTTTATCTGTCATACATGGTTAGGACATTCCCTGCATTGCTCCTCCAGAAACAGAGGCCTTAACACTGAATGAAGTCCCCTTTCTAGCACATCTGCATCTACTCTCTTAAGGATGCTGAGAAGGGTGACGCCCCCTCTGTAATTAGAATACACACCCCAGTCCCCACTGAAAATGAGTACCACTTCTGCAGCTTGCCAATCCAAAGTTACTGTCCTAACCTTCCACATGATTCTGAAAAGGAATGTTAACTATAATACTTTAACAATGTTAGGTGACTTGGCATTTCCTGACCAATTTCTTCCATTCCAACAAAGTTCTCATACCAGAAATATTTTAATCACATATGACATTATCTAGCAAGAGGGATCCAAATGTCTCCAATTAAAGTCATCATTTATTAATTCCTGCTGAAAATAGCCTGAGCAATTTCCCTTCTCCCCCTCCTGACTTACCATTTGGTTTGTATAAAGAAGGTGGAGGATTTGGCAGATTGGTTATGGTCATAGACATAAGATGGAGGCTTTAATTCTAACATTGGGATATTAACTAGGCTTAAAATAACCTTTCAAAATAACTGGCCTAGTATTCACCTATAAAACTATCAAACCTTTTTGAGGCTGTAAAAATGTTATTCCTCATGGGCTTATTTTCCATCTTTCTTCTCACTGGGAATGCTCATGCTCACTGGGAATGCTCATGCTCTCACCCCACCTGACTCAATCTATATCATTCTGCTCTCCCATCCTTTTTTTCCCTCCTTCTTCAAAACTCAACCTAGTCACCCCCTTCATTTCATTTCCACTCCCTCTCCCTTTTTCCTTTCTCATAACTCACCCCGTTCACCTTTCACTGTTGTGCTCTCCTCTAATTCTTCCTACCGCTCACCTCATAGTTGAGTGCATAAATGCCTGCACTCCAAATGATACTTGTGTACTCCAAAATACTTAAGTTTTAATTTCATTCAGTGCCTTGTTACAATACCTTGCTCAAATGTTATTAGTCTGTCTTCTATATTACTGTGTTTTAGTAGTTTTTGAAAATCGTATTGTACTTGTTACCTTTGTTGATATTAGGTTTGTAATAATTGTATATAATATGGAGCTTTTCTCCCTGGGCCTCCATTGAAAACGGGAACATTTTGGCCCAATAGACTTTCCCAGTTAACAAACTGCAAATAAAATAAATAAATAAAATAAATTATTAAACTTCTCCCACACACAGGCCTTTGCTTTGGAAACTACCACAGTTTTTGTCATCATATCTTGCCCGTACACATTATTAACAGCCAGGGAACCCTTGTGAGAATTGTATGGAAGTTCACTTTTTTCAATCTAAACGTTACACCTTAAAATTTTGAAATGCAGTATTGTTGCACTCTTTTATACTGTTTCTGCTTTGGATAAAGGTAACATTTCTGTTTCTATGGGATGCTCATTTTATAGTATGTGATGTTAGATGAGTAGATGACAGCCCTGCTATAGAATCAGATGTGTAGTATATACTTGTAATCTGCAGGACCAAGTATGTAGTTCATAACTGCATTCAGTAGGACCAGTTCATCCTGTAGAATCCACCATGTGGGTTATAACTATGTTCTGTAGGAAGGGTAGTTAATTAAGAATTGTGTCTAGCTTCTAACTGCATCCTTGAGAATAAGCTACTGCACCTCGTGGGACCAAGTAAGTAGTTTATAACTTTATCCTGTAGAACTGATAAACAGTTTATAACTGCATTCTTCAAAATGATGTGGAGAGTATAGAAATACGTCCTTTAGGAACAAGTAGGCAATGTACAACTGCATCCTGTATGATCAGGTAGGTGGTTTATATTTACATATTTCAGGACCAAGTAGATACTTTATAACATCATTTTCTATGCCATTTAAGTAGTTTATAATTGCATCCTGTAGGACCAGGTAGAGAGATTATTATTGAATGCTATAGGACCCATACAGCTAGTTTATAAACACATCCCATAATATCTGATAGGCAGTTAATAACTGCACCCCATAGGACCAAGTATGTAATTTATAACTGAAATCTAGAGAACCAGGTATGTGATTTATATTTGTATATCCTAGAACCAGGTAAGTAGTTTGTAATCACATTGTGCAGGACCAGGTAAAGAGTTTATAATTGCAACCTTCAGGACCAGGTACATAGTTTATATCTGCACATCCTATATGGACAGCTTGGTAGTTTATAACTTAATTATATAATACCAAATAGTTAATTTATAACTGCCTTCTTTGTTATTGCGTAGGTTGTTTATAACTGTATACTGTAGGGCCACACAGATAGTTTATAATTACTAGAGGTTCAGGACGGTAGTTTATAGCTGCATTTTGCAAAACAAGATAAGCAATTTATAAGTGCAGCACTTTTTGAGTAGGGAATAGATAAGCAGTGTAGGTTCTCACAAATGTTAATTTGTAAAAAGTCATATGCCCATGTTGTGAAATGTTGACTACAAATCTGTGCATTTAACATAAATAGTAGTTTCATTTTTAAATCAGATTTGCAGTTTTCCTGGCATACAACATAAGGTTAATATGACCCTGCTAAAAAGAAAAGGCTTTTTTATAATCCCTTAAAATTACCTACCAGCCCAGAGGCTCTTCAGCCATTTGTCATTGTGGAGTTAGTTTGAAATTGTTGATGGACCCTGAAAATTATGCTCTGTATTCAGGGTCTTCTTAGTCTGACTCACCAGCACAAAAATTTAATAAGTTAGATTCAATATTTATTATAAATAATATACAGAAGAAAAAGAAAGTATTGTGAAGAATTGACCTGCAACTATCAAAAGTCACACGTATTAAAAAGTTTATGTCCTGCACAGCAGAACATCGTGTATATTATCCTGTATATCTAGAATGTTATTATAATTATGTTTAGGCTTACAACACATCTGGGATTCACTTAGAAAAATTACCTGAGGTTATGTGTCAAAAAAATCAGAAGTTCATTCCATAACAGTGACAGCAACATAAGAATAGAAACTGAAACTCCTGACTACCTCTTGTATGTGCAGAAACATGATTCATATTCCCTGCCACTCTTTCTATGAGGCATTCTCCAAGCACCCCAATCAGGAAAAAAAAAGTCTATGCAATGTAGTGTTCAGTGAAAAATCACCAGGTAACAGAGACATAACTTCGTCTTCTTCTTTCGGCTTTATCCCGGTTAGGGGTCGCCACAGCGGATCACCTGTCCGCACATTGAATGGCAGTGGAGTTTTACGGTGTCGAGTTGCCAGCCCGGCGCCCAACCTTCCACAGAAGGCACACTCACACGCACACCTAGGGCCAATTTAGAGTGTCCAATCCACCTGCAGCATGTCTTTGGGATGTGGGAGGAAACCGGAGCACCCGGAGGAAACCCACGCGACCACAGGGAGGACATGCAGACTCCGCACAGAAGGCACCCCAGCCGAGGATCGAACCGGAGAACCTCTTGCTGTGAGGCGGCAATGCTAACCACTGCACCACCATGGCCGCCCAAGGTAACAGAGACATAACTACATTATATAAATGTGAACCCAGTTTAAGTGCAGCATTTTAGCAGGGTAACTTAGTAATTTAGAAATTATTTCCAGAACATTCTTCCATGAAGAACTTCCAAGGGAAACCAGCAAAGAAAGTGAGTAAGTGTTTACTACCATGTTTATAGTACAAGAAAGCAATGCTGGGGATTTGCGACTATTCAGCAACATCAGATGAGCCCAAAGTTCTAGGACAATGTTTGTGTTTAAAGCAGCAATGTATACAGGATTGTTTGTATTATTTCTGTCATATATAATCGTAGATGTATGTAGAAGCCTGGAAAGATAATTCTTATTGGGAAACAGAACTAATGTTAAATGCTCTGCTAAATCAAACCTATGTGGTCAGAATGCAGAATGATTTAGGACGATAATTTCTGAGTTTCAAGCAAAAAATGTTTCTAGTACACATATGTCTCTCTGTCCTAAAATGCCACCCAGTGTTAATGAAAGTCTGGCTAACACCTCCTCTGAATACTGTAGCAGTACTGGCACTACTCAACAGGAAACGTGACTCCAGAGGTATCATTATCTATTTTGGCAGGTTCATGCCAGACCTCTAACTTCCACATGGGGCCATTGTACTGCCCTGGAAGGTGATTTTCAATGACCCTGTGCAGATAGAACAAGAAAATCGTGTTCCCCTTGACACATCAACTGGGGTTATGCATTTTTCAGTATAGAAGTAGCCATGACCACTCACTGAGATCAACTAAAGCAGCAAAATTGTAGCCCCATGCATATAGCCACAAGTTCTTGGGTCACATGCCATGCAATAAAGTACTGCATAGCAGTGCTAATGTATGTCTATGGTTGTATACATGCTGTATGCATGAGCATGTTAGTCCTGTGTTTTGTGGTGACCATAATGTGCACAGCTATCATCAGCATGTCAAGGCAGTGCAATGCACTGTGGCAGTGATTCAGGAAAAGTGTCAACAAATAGTTTCATTGGCATAACCACTGTGATAGTTTGCCTCTGTGAGCATGATATAAAGTGCCAGTGCTACTTTTGTACATCATTGCTCCCATCTGTACAAGGTGAATAAAATAAATTCCAGTAAACATTATGTAGACTTGCAGGTTAGCAAAGTTAAGCAAGGAGTTATAGAGTTAAGGAAGATTCTTACCTTACTAAGTACAACAAACTTGGCGGTAGATGTCAGTCACAAGCTGACATTGTGATGTATAGGCAGCTGGGACCCCATGTCAATGGCATAGCACTCTACCATCTGATTGAGGCTTTGGAGTGAGAGCAAGAGTGTACAACTGAAACCTTGTGAAGGACACTCCACTGAGGGTTGGTTTTCAAGGACCTCATGTCAATGCATAAATATAGTACCTATTTAGTACGGACCATGCGCATACCTGACAAACAGGTTCATAGAGTTAGGGGAAGCTGTGACCATGGGAACAGTATAGAAATGGAGGAAGGCTATGCATAACACTAACCTCAGCTGATAAAGAGGTGCATAAAGGAAAGCTTTAGCCAGACGAATAGACATATCACAGCATAACATATACACTCACTAACTGACATGTTTTGCTTACAGGTGTAGATGTGCCAGCATGACTGCCCAAAGGCAGGAACTGTGGAGCACACATATGGCATATGGCAATGAGGTACAACTTCTAAAGACAAACAGCATGGGGATCAGATTTGGCCAGAATGTATACAGGACATGAATACTGTTGTGACCATAATAGATGTCTGCAGCAGGTTTGATTAAAGTTTCCTAATATGACACTCCATGCCAAGCAAATGGCATGGGATATTATCATAAATAGGTCTACTATAGAGGATCGTCCAATGACACTAACGATCTTTACTGAGGCTGAAGAATGCAGGTGTCGCTTACTAGTTAGGGGAGAGGCCCTTCACACTTGTGGGTCACTTGGTACATGAACTGGGCTAATACTAACCACCTGTGTGTCAGACAGAGAAGCTTCAGGCTATTAATATCCATTATACTACTGTATAGCATACGTCACTCTTATGCCTGAAAAGAAGGATTGACTAAGACTTACCTCTATATCTGTTCCTCCTGTTACCACTTGTATGCAATTCCATAATCTAGACTGACTTTAGCAGGGACCTATGAATGACAGTAATGGCAAATGCAATTGACATAGTCGAATGGCACAGTGGGATTGTCTGCAAAGCTGCAGGGGAAGTGTCTCACACATCCACTATTACAGATGCCCCTGTAGATGGACAGACAGAGCGCATGGACTCATCGGGGCAAGATTGGCATATTGCATCTGAGAGTCTCTCAAAGACATCACTTTTGCCTTAGCATACAACACACAATACATCTCTGAGGTGTGCATACCCATCATAGGGGCAAGATATGTGTTGGGTTAAGGTGTCAACATAATGTCAGTTCCATCCCTGATATGGATGACATGACTGGAAGACACTTGTGCTGAAGTGCTTGATTCATTTTATCTGAGTAAATACAAGTTAAATTGTAATACAGCTCTGTGAAGCAGGTTATTATGCCCCTTGTATGACTGTATGGTTTGTGCCTTAGAATCGCCCACAACCTTGATGCCCATGCTAGTCTGCACAGTGCAATGTAGTAAACATATATGAATTATGTTGAAAGCCTGTATCACATTATTATCATCTGTTTTATATTTTAAATGTTTAATGTTTTAATTTTTGCCCATTTTAGATGTGCTTTCATGACATTGCTATGCTGTTGTAATAGCTATAATATTTTGTCGAAAATTCCATAGTTTGTTTTTAGCACGTTGCAACATCAGACATTCTTTGGTATCCATCATACTTTTGACACATGCATGTGGTAATGTTAAAACTAATCCTATAGTTAATCTAATTGTATTATTATTATTATTATATATTATATTATGCGTATGCATTTCAGGAACTATAACTGAAATTAGTGGAGATTTCATATGATGAGGTATTTTTTTATCTGATTTAATGTACATTGCCTGTTTTTGAATTCATAGTGTATTATGTCATCTCCTGTTGTACTGCTATAATGTCCTCCTGCACTATACAATTCCCTTTTACTCTATGTAGCTACATTATGGCAGTACTCAGTATCTATTGTTTAGGACTGTTGATGCAATAAGCTGAACGTTTGCTATGATAAACATCCGTAGTAGAACAGCAATGTTGACAGAATGTTCTATTAACAAGCACTGCTTACCATTTCCTGCTCTGTCTCTCAGTAAATTCTGTTGCTACCAAACATAACTAGGAATTTGTAGACATTAGCCCAAATGTACTTTTCTCATGGAACTTGCCTCTGTTTCAGACAGATGTGCAGGAAAGGTAGGGAAGTATTTGGTTCTGATGGCAAATCAGTAACACCCTCTGTACTTTTGAAGAGAAAATTAGTCCTGCAGGTGCAACTAATTGGCTTCTCTGAATTTCTGTTTACAAGTGCATTTGATACTCACGTGAAACTCTAGCACATTATGTCAACTTTATATCTAATGCCTTGAATTGTTTATTTACTCCCGTAGCCTTCAGCTCTATCTTGTTTCCTGGCTAAAAAGAAATGGATTTCTCCCTGTGTAAGCATATTTTTTTATAAACTACAGTAAGAAAAATGAAAGCCAACAACAAAAATAAAAACAAGAATCCCTAACCTGGAAACATCTCAAGATATGCTATAATGCGTAAATGCTCTCATTTGCCCTTCTCAACAGACTGCCATTTCCCTCTGAAATCTGCAGATATTCTGACAATATTAATTTAGTAGACATACTTTTTTCCCACCCTTTTAATCTAGGCAGTTATTTATTATAATAACTGATTACATATCAGAACAGCAAAAGTCTTATCTCTGAACAACGTGACTGCAAAATGTAAGATGATTAAGTGAAAAAGAGGCACACTTCTTTAACAGTAAAAGTAGCCTTAACAAAAAAACAAGAGTGCATTCATCAAAACTACAAATAGGAATTTTATATGAAATGCAAAGCTACTGCAACCTCCATTGCAGGGAGCTGTATCGCTTGTATCCCATTCATACTTAATATCATTAACTCTGGGATGATTGCATCTTGGGATAAAAAAAACTTACCCCTTTGTATTTGCTCTAATTTTGCTTCACAAAACTTTAACTTGTGCCATATATCTAGGAAACTGCATTCACTGAAATACATTGAGTTCAGTAACACTTTTACTACTGGGCTTTCAATAAAAGCAGGTTCTTAACTTGATTAACATATGGCAACACGTCTTGGGTGCATTCTACTTGGTATAGCTACTGGTGGCATAGGTGACATTCCTCAAAGTCCAAAACACAAGATACCAAGGAAAAACATGCTGATCGCTGTTATCCATAGGAAATGACTGGTGGTGTGATTTGTAAGTTTTCACGATATAATTTCATTCTTTTCAAACATTTTTTTTTCTTTGAGTTAGTGACTGTAAAGCTGGTTTGTATAAGTGTGTGTGTGTGTGTGTGTGTGTGTATGTGTGTGTGTGTGTGTGTGTGTGTGTGTGTGTGTGTGTGTGTGTGTGTGTGTGTGTGTGTGTGTGTGTGCTTGAGTGTGTGTGGAGGGGTGGAGATGTAAGCAAACTATATTATCTTTATCGTATACGTTTCCCAGAATAAGTGATAAAAGACTTTCAACTCCTGTTAACCAATGGCTTGAACCCTACAGCCACATGGTTTGCAGCTTACATTTTTCTGTTTTCTCCTTCTGAATTTCAGGCATTAACTTTCTGCATTTCTAATGCCCAGGACCCATTCTACTGTTGTTATTGTTGCAATTTCTAGAAATACGATAGTTGATCATGGACATTGTTAGAGAAAGCCGGTTCATTTATACCATCTAATATCACACTGAATGAAAATGAGGTTGCTTGACTAACTATCTGTAATACTTGTATGAGTCAATGACATTACAGAGCTTTGCTGTGCTGGAAATAGTGTTACAATTTTTTAATTTTGCTTTATTAAAAATTGGTTTTGATTATGGTGCTTTTTATCTATGTAAAGTCAATGAAACTACATACAGTGATGTGGTTCTCAGTATTTTAACCTAGATCAGTATAACAGTGAGAGAAGCTCTTAGTAAGAGTTGCTTTCAGTGAGTAACAGCTAGATGATGGATACTGCATTGAGCCTGACTCAAGAAATATACTTGGCTCTGAATGCACTATTGGAAGCGCTTTTCCATAATGCAGCATCCTAGGATTTGATTTGATAGATGTACCTTCTGTGATTGGGGTCTCCTAGGCTATGAAATGCAAAAAAAATAAATACTATATCACTGGATATTTTTTCACAAGTGCCTTTATAATAAATTAAATTAATTGAAATGGCACTTGTCTTTCCTGTTTTTGGTCTTTTGAAGTGGAATATGACTGTGCATAGTTGCCCCAGAGATTTCTTGGTTGTTGTTCATTGTTTTTTTCAGTACATTCATAGTTGTTCAGTATGCTATGAACTGTACAACATTTACTGAAGAATAGTTGATGAGCATGGTTCTTACTGTCTAAAGATCTGGTTTAATATCTCAGTTGTTTCACTGTACACATAACAGTTGTCAGAACAAATCTGATAATATATTTGTAATCATGATGACCATTCAAACTTGCCTTTTTGGACTTGCATGAATCAGAAATCATCCTTAGGAAAACAACTCCATTTGTCCTAAGCTCCTGTTCATAAAATGCACAGCCATACCTGGATGTGTTTTCATCCCAATGTTTACTGGCAGGATGCTCTTTCTTTACAACAGGTACTCATAAGTTTGTTAATAAAATTACATTTATATATTCTTAGAAATGTTTTATATATTCTTAGTCCATTTGAATATTACACAAATCCAAATTTATTCATGACCAAACTATATTATCTTTATCATATATGTTTCCCAGAATAAGTGATAAAAGACTTTCAACTCCTGGCAACCAGTGGCTTGAAGCCTACATCCATATGGTTTGCAGCCTGTGTAAGCTACTAGCTTAGTTTCTGCTAATTAAACCTAGTCATACTAGTTTTTGATTCTTTTGCTATTCCTCTGACCATCAGCTGCAAGTAGATCCTCTCTTCCCATCATTCACTGGGTCTACTGGTCTATCCTTAATCTGCCCAACCTGATCCATATCTGAGTCTGGTGATTGAGGACACTGAAGTAGCATCATACTGCTGCTGGGGAGTTTGTCCTACCCTCTTCCACTTTGGGACAGAGTAAAGAGATCCACAGTTGCTGCCCATGAGGAGTGCATACTCGCTTTTGCATACGCATGCAATTTTCCTTATAAATTATATATCATTTGCAGTAAAGGAGCTTACCCAACTCTCAATGCTACTACTGTAGTGAACCTAGGCAGTTCCCCTCCTCCCAGAATAGTGAGCATCGACTACTCACCACCACCACCCCCCCCCCCCCGGTTCGCTAGGATTCATACCACAAGTTGATCCAAGTTATCTAGGGCAGAGCAAGTGCTTTATCCCACAGATATTTGGTGGACCAACTGAGCCATAGTGAGGAAAGGGATGCTAAAGAGGAATCAAATTGAATTCCATTTCCACAAAAGTAAATTTACAAAAGAAAACTTGCAGAGAACCTTGGAAGTGTTCTATTTAAAAATTGGGTCAGCATTATTCAGTAGAACTTTCCCAGCTACTGTTCTCCATTGCTTCCTATGGTGGATGACAAAATGCATGTCTTGTTCTATTCATTTTTAAAGAGAAGAGATAATATAAGAGAACAGTGACAGGTATAAAATAAGATGTTAGAAACATGGACAGCATATATATTCCCCTTAAATATCCAGTAGCTGCATTCTAGACAGTGGTTAAGTGACTTATTTGTATATGTCAGTGGAAATGCATAGAAATATGTCCTGGTACACATGGAGAACACACCGGGTATAGCACAGGTATGTTAACATGGTACAGAATAAACATAAAAGGTCCCTGTAGGAACTATAATAAATACAGCTGACAATTTACTATAAATGCCACAAACATTTCCACAGAAATGCACAGCTACTAAAGACCACACACAAATGTGGTATGCTGAAGGAGAGTAAGAATTGTCAGTAGAAAGAGCAGTTACTATCACAGGGTTCATATTACGTTGTCGAATGACAACAATGTTAAATGCTCAGAAGAGCAAAACTGCCAAATATCGAAACTTTTATTGCCCGGGACTGCCCCCCAGCTAAATAAATATACCAACTCCGAGATCGCACTACAGTGAGGAAAGGACAAATATTCCAATCTTCACTGTGCTGTGATCCCGCAATCCGAACTTCGATATACAGCGGTTTCACTCTTCTGAGCATTTGACATTCTTGTCATTTGACAATGTAATAGGAACCCACTCTCACATGCCTAAAAAAATAAATAAAAAAATGACAAGCATATTCAATAAAAAAGCCAGTTTAACGACAGTGTTTGGGGGTTGTTGTTCCCTATCCTCTGGGTCATACATATTAAGATCATTATGCTGATCCAACTGGCAACATTAAAGGTCCTTACACTGATGCCTGTAGGTTATACCTATGGCTGAGGTGAAATCCTCAGCTTCATCTTTGTATGCTAGACCAGCAGAGAGGCCTAGAATCTATTATATAAAACAGCCATGAAAGACATAGGTAAAGTTCTTGTTCTCCTTTGCACACCATGTGGATGATCTCCCCTTGGCCACCGTCCTTGTGTTACTAACTGGATGGCCTGTGGAGAATCATATGCACAGGTAACCACTGCTTTATTAACTTCATCATAAAGTGCTGGCATTTTTCTAAGGAGTAAAATGGTAGCTGGGAAGCATTTATACAACAAGATTTCTGAATAGTAGATAGTTTGCAACTCTTCAGAAACATGATGCTCACATGTGCACAGGTACCTTGCATGAGTGATATATCATGAAATGTCAGAGATGAACCACAGCACCAAGATCTTTCATTCTACAGATACATAGTAACAGTAATGTAAAGCAATTCATAGGCTATCAGAACATCTCACCTTATTTGCATGCCATTAATACAGGTATAAAGCTGTATAGTTATAAAACAAGCCACTCTTTTCAATACTAAGTCATGTAAATTTGGAACGTTGCTTTGGAGATATATCCAACTAAATTCTGAGGAAAAGCACCATTTTCAGTACTTTTAAGCAGCTGTAAGAGGTACGTAGTATTCAGTAAGTGTGTGTTAAGCTGCCTTTGTCTGCCTTCCTAAGGATATCCACGCCTGTTCAGGTATTCAGCTTACATAAGCCAATCAATAATAAAATCTATACCTGAATGAATTATGTGTACAGATAAAGTACTCACAAGATGGTAGTCCATGATATCAGGAAGACATGCTGTACAGGCCTGTCATATTGTATAGAAATGTTATGCCCTATCTACAATATATGTTAGCCTACACTGTTAGCTACAACATTGCTATGTATATTGCTATGCCTATTGCTCTGTATTTGTCTCACCATAGTATTATTTAGCTCAGGCACCTTTGCTTCCCTATGCATCTGGATAACTGCATTCCCATATACATACTGTACATGCACGTATACATACATACATGGAAGTTCTTACAAAGAGGCTACATTCTGAACAGAATCCATGTTTGCCAATGTGTGGCAGATACACCAGCCATATGTGAACTGAACTGTGCCTATGAGTATGCAATGACACATCCTCATAGCTGCCCTGTCACCTACAGTATAACATAATGAGATATCCCTTTGTCTGTAGCTTTCTACTTACTCTGAGGGTAATGCTACTCAATGCTAGAAGTCTAAACCTCAAAATGCATTCACTTGAGGCACTACTTAAATTGGAGAACATCGACATCTGTATAGTGACAGAGGCCTGGTTCAAGGCCCCAGAGAGCACCCCTGCATTACCAAGCTATAATTCATACCACACCTTTCAGCCACCGAACCTGGACCAAAACAATAAAGGCTGAGGAGTGTCCATATTCATTAAGGATAGCTGAGGAGTGTCCATATTCATTAAGGATATCCACACCGCCAGGCAAGTTGCTCAACATAATGCATCCAAAATTATCCAAGTGCAACTAACACTGGGCAAGACTGCAATCCAGGTTGTAGTTTGTTATAGATCTTCCACCATGCACCAGGATTCCCCTTCTTCATTTCTTAAGATACTGGAAAATATTAAGGTACAACCCAATACCTTAATTCAACTACCCCACCATCAACTGGGAAAACTACTCATGTTCCAACTCATTCGCTGAACATTTTCTGGAATTCATAAATTCCAATGCCTTAGATCAGCTTGTCAACACCCCCACCAGGGACAGCAATATCCTGGACCTGGTCAATACCAATATGAGTAACCGGTGTTCCATGTCAGAGGTCAATTCCTCGCTGGTCAGATCGGACCACAAGCAATCACCCTAGACATCCATATCCCATCCCCACCCCCTATTAAGGAAACCACCATCAAAAACTACTCCAAAGCCAACATCATGCTTCTTAAGACAGAAGTGACAAACTTTATGAAACCCATGCAGATGGAAAATAGAGGTGTGACTGCTGAATCTTACACAAATGCACTGTAAAAGCACATACGTGAGTGCATGGATCGTGCCAACCCCAACAGAACCAAGACGCTATCCTCCAAAAAAGGGAAGTCAATCTGGTGGTCCTCTGCCATAAACAAACTCTACAACAGAAGGAAGAAGCTGTTGCAAAAAATAGTAAAATCCCAAGACCTGAGGAAGTCCTGGTCAGCCTCAGCAAGAAGCTGAGATCCCTCATAAAATCCTCCAAAGCCAGTTATGAAAATAAAATAGCCACTGATTCAAAAGTAAACCACAAAGCATTCTACAGCTATGTCAAGAATCTCAATTGCAACACTCATATCTGCTCTGAGCTACAGCACAATGGCATTAAATATATAGGACCAACCAATATTGCCAACATCCTGGCAGATAGGTTCAGTGCTAACTTTACCTCTCTCTCAGCCTTCAAAGGGCTCATCTTAATACTGGAAGAATGCAAAGCCCCTGTAATCACGGATGAACAAGTAAAGACCGCACTCTCCAAAGCCAAGAACACAGCATCCATGGGACCAGACAACATCCCAGGCTGCGTACTGCACGAACTACAGAATGAACTGGCACCCTACCTAAGTACCATGTTCA